>NC_053024.1:413526254-413750590 GCF_003073215.2 Triticum urartu
ACAATATAGATATCACATAAAGCATTATTTTCATGATGCATAAGCATAGAATTTTTATTACTCTCCACATAAGCAAATTTCTTCTCATGAATAGTGGGAGTATCATAAGAGACTCCAATACTATAAATTGTTTCTACATTAAAAGAGTAATGTTCAGAAAAGGGGTAACCATAATCATGAAAAGTTTTATAAATATAATCGCTACTTTTTATAGCATAAGTATCATCACAATAATCATCATAAGTAGGAGGCATGCTATCATCATTATAAATTTGCATATCAAAACTTGGGAGACTAAAAATATCATCTTCATTAAACGTAGCATCCCCAAGCTCGAGACAAACATTAATTGCAGCAAATATATTCTCAAAAACATCATCTTCATCAAATATAGCATCCCCAAGCTTGGGCCTTTTCATATCATAAGCATAATCACTCTCATCATTAATAGTATGGATAGCACCAATAGTATAGCAATTATCATATTCTTCCAAGCAAGTGCCAAAAAGATTTTCAAGATCATAAGAAGCATCATTATCTTCCACAATTATATTTTCATGAGGCACAATAGTAATAGGAGCAACATTATTTGGGAGAGATATCTTTTTACCTCTCTTCCTTTTTTTTCTTCTTATTCACCACATCATGTGTGGGTCCAATCCTCTTTTTGGAGCTCCTTATTAATGAGATTGGTTGAATAGGAGGCTCCTCCTCGTTACCTGATTCGTCATAAGAAATAATAGGAGGATATTGGGAAGTCTCTTCCCTTTCGTTAGTATTCTCTTCATCTTCTATTTGTTCTCTTTTCTTTATGTAGTTGGCAATATAAGGATTTTCAATACAATTCACCGCACAATACATATAAATTTCCTATAGATCAAAATCAAGAAGTTTATAAACGAGCAAATTCTGGAAGATGCTTAGTTATACGTTTCATTTCTTCGTAACCCATAAGCAAACTAAGTTCATTATAATGTGTAAGGGAAATCAAGTCATCACAATTTTTGGACACGATACGATCATGAAACAATTTGCATTGGGTATTGAAATGATCATGTTCATTGCAAAGCTCACAAGCATGGCCAACATAATTTAAATTTTCAGCACATTCATCTAGCTCTTCTTGCAACAGTTTAGTTTCTAAGTACTTATGCCTCTTGCAATATCTATCTTCCCTATTTGGTGTGTACTTACAAACCCAATGTACTCCACAAAAATTGACATGTTTATAGGAGACATTTTCATCATAACTAGTGCAATCATCATTAGTATCATGGATATTCAAAGAATTCGTACTAACAACATTGCAATCATGCTCATCATTCAAAGATTTAGTGCCAAACATTTTATAGATTTCTTCTTCTAGCACTTGAGCACAATTATCCTTTCCATCATACTCATGAAAGATATTAAAAAGGTGAAGCGTATGAGACATACTCAATTCCATTTTTTTATAGTTTTCTTTTATAAACTAAACTGGTGATAAAACAAGAAACTAAAAGACTCGATTGCAAGATCTAAAGATATACCTTCAAGCACTCACCTCCCCGGCAACGGCGCCAGAAAAGAGCTTGATGTCTACTACACAACCTTCTTCTTGTAGACGTTATTGGGCCTCCAAGTGCAGAGGATTGTAGGACAGTAGCAAATTTCCCTCAAGTGGATGACCTAAGGTTTATCAATCCGTAGGAGGCGTAGGATGAAGATGGTCTCTCTCAAGCAACCCTGCAACCAAATAACAAAGAGTCTCTTGTGTCCCCAACACACCCAATACAATGGTAAATTGTATAGGTGCACTAGTTCGGCGAAGAGATGGTGATACAAGTGCAATATGGATAGTAGATAATAGTTTTTGTAATCTGAAAATATAAAAACAGCAAGGTAACTAATGATAAAAGTGAGCGTAAATGGTATTGCAATGCGTGGAAATAAGGCCTAGGGTTCATACTTTCGCTAGTGTAAGTTCCCTCAAAAATACTAACATAATTGGATCACATAACTATCCCTCAACATGCAACAAAGAGTCACTCCAAAGTCACTAATAGAGGACAACGAACGAAGAGATTATGGTAGGGTATGAAACCACCTCAAAGTTATTCTTTCCAATCAATCCGTTGGGCTATTCCTATAAGTGTCACCAACAGCCCTAGAGTTCGTACTAGAATAACACCTAAAGACACAAATCAACCAAAACCCTAATGTCACCTAGATACTCCAATGTCACCTCAAGTATCCGTGGGTATGATTATATGATATGCGTCACACAATCTCAGATTCATCAATTCAACCAACACAAAGGACCTCAAAGAGTGCCCCAAATTTTCTACCGGAGAATCACGACGAAAATGTGTGTCAACCCCTATGCGTAGGTTCATGGGCGGAACCCGCAAGTTGATCACCAAAACATACATCAAGTGAATCACGTGATATCCCATTGTCACCACAGATATCCATGGCAAGACCTACATCAAGTGGTCTCAAATATTTAAAGACTCAATCCGATAAGATAACTTCAAAGGGGAAACTCAATTCATTACAAGAGAGTAGAGGGGGAACAAACATCATAGGATCCAAATATAATAGCAAAGCTCGCGATACATCAAGATCGTATCACCTCAAGAACACGAGAGAGAGAGAGAGAGATCAAACACATAGCTACTGGTACATACCCCCAGCCCCGAGGGAGAACTACTCCCTCCTCGTCATGGAGAGCACCGGGATGATGAAGATGGCCACCGGAGAAGGATTCCCCCTCCAGCAGGGTGCCGGAACGGGTCTAGATTGGCTTTCGGTGGCTACGGAGACTTCTGGCGGCGGAACTCCCGATCTATTGTGCTCCCCGATGGTTTTAGGGTATATGGAGATATATAGGCGGAAGAAGTACGTCAGGGGGCCACGAGGGGCCCACGAGGGTGGAGGGCGTGCCTAGGGGGATGGGCGTGCCCCCTGCCTCGTGGCCTCCTCGTAAGTCCCCTGGCATGCACTCCAAGTCTTCTGGGCTTCTTTCCTTCCAAAAATGAGTTCCGTGAAGTTTCAGGTCAATTGGACTCCGTTTGGTTTTCCTTTTCTTCGAAACCCTAAAACAAGGTAAAAACAGAAACTGGCACTGGGCTCTGGGTTAATAGGTTAGTCCCAAAAAATGATATAAAAGTGTATAATAAAGCCCATAAACATCCAAAACAGTAGATAATATAGCATGGAGCAATCAAAAATTATAGATACGTTAGAGACGTATCAGCCATCGATCATATTGTGCGGCGAGCTGCAGCCTCTCGGCGCTGACATGCCTATCTTGATCCACGGCGCTGAAGCGTCATGCGCCAAGGGTCTGCTCAACCCTGGCGATGATGCGCATCACGGTGTCATCCATCGCGTTGCCGGGGAGCGTCTCGGCCTCAACGGGCCATGGCGCCTTCTCGTTTTCCTTGATGAGATTGATGGCAGAGGCGGCGCTTTGGTGGGTTGCCATGCTTGAAAAGGTGGATGTACTACAGGGTGCGCTTGTTGCCTCCGTGCGTCGTGCGCGACCTAGGTTTATGTGCAATATTGCTGGGTGGTGGGAAACCAGTGAGGAAATGGCGGGAAACAGTGGTGTGTTCATAAAATGCCATCAATTAATGGAAACTTAGCATAGAAAGAACATCGAGCTAGCACAAGAAGTAGATGATGATCAGATGATCGTTTATCCTAGTTAATTATGCATGTAATAGTTTACTTTGGTGAGTGGAAATGTCATGTGTGTACTAGCCACCTATGTAATTGGATGTTTGCCGTGTATTACACACATATTGTTTATGTGAAACATTCTTCTTCTCTTGGCTCAACACAAACAGTTTATAGGAATGAACTGTATGTCTCCATTGCACACACATTGATCTGTATGAACCGTTTCTGTTGCGTTGCCTAATCGAAAACAATTCATCCGAGTGAACCATATGTCGTATATCGCACACACCTTGATCAGGCTGAGCGTTTCTTTTGTGTTGCCTAATCACAAATAGTTCATCCGAGTGAACTATATGCCGTATATCACACACACCTTCATCTGGTTATCCGTTTCTGTTGTTCCGCCTCATCAAAAATAGTTTATCCGAGTGAACTGTACGCCGTATATCACACATGCCTTTATTTGGCTGCCCATTTCTTTTGTTCTGCCTCATCGCAAATAGTTAATTGAACTAAACCGTATGCACCACATTGCACACGCAACTAAAATTTGAATTGTGTTTGATGTATCCTTCATCGCAAACGTTTTGCATATTTTTTGATGGGTTTTTTACGTCACTGTTTGCGATTAATGCATCGCACACAATTTCGTCAAAGGGTCTCTGATCATAGTGTCGCGTTAGCAGGATCCTACTCTAGTGAATGCATAGTCCCACAAACAAGTCACGAACTTGCTGATGCGCATCATTGATAACATCCAAGGACTATCTATATTCATAAACACATAAGAAATATAATCATACGTGATTGCCTCTTGGGCATATCTTCAACACATTTAAACTCCTCTTTGACATCAAGATAGTTCAAACATTTATGTTTCCACTACATACAATTTAGTGATATTACAAATCCATAAATTTTAAATTCATATATGAACTAGGGTCCAAATAAAATAAACAATCTAAATAAAACATGAAGACACATAAGAAATAGTTTCCTATGGAGCTACAATATGCTCAACTTGGTCATTTTGAAGTAATCTGTCACCAAGATAGGCATGGATTTAATTCTATTTTCACTAATGGTGATGCGAACAAGTACAATCACCATGATTTAGACTCATATGATCATACCACTCTTAGTGTTGGCGAGAAATAAGATATTCGCCGTGTTATCATTGTCAGATAACGAATCATACAAATAATGGACCAAAAGAGAACTCATGGACACAATATACACCACATACGTCAATTTCAGTTTGCACTGATCATAAGAATTACAAACGAAAATACCTTTGAATTTTTTTGTCGAACACCTTTCGGGGGTCGACCACCACTTTGGTCAAGTAGGATGATACCGTGCCACCAAGACGAGAATAGGTGGCGATAGTGGCAGGGAGCGATGATGCTAATATAATAACCAACATGAAACAATTATTAGCTATACACACAAGTGGAAAATAGGGGAAATAGGAATACATGCAACTTCCCAATGAGATCAAGTAGTCCGTTTCCTTTGAAATTTCGTTTGTCGCTTCATGCAGCCTTGTGTCATCGCCACTCAACTCTCATTGCCCCTTTTGCTGCCAGGGCATAGGGTACTCTGCACAATACCACCCTAGCAATCGGATCCACAATTGCTTCACCTACCAATATTGGCATCATACATCAACTTCAGAGTATGTCACTGCTGGGAAACATAGTAGAAAACAAAAAAATCGCCCTACGATCACCCAGGAACAATATGAAGATACATATAAGATTGGGATTACTATTGTTACCGACTCCGAGGTGCAGTAGAAGTAAACGAGGCAGTGTAGATCATACATGGATTCCCTCGAACCATAGATGAACGATCCTCAGAACCACCCACGAATGATCCCTTGAATGGAAGACCGAAAGCACAACCTCTCAACTTGCTTGCAAGCGTACGGTCTTCACGATCCGGTAGCGCTTCGCCGTCAGAGCTAATTACCGCTAGAGAATTAAAGGGATGAGATTAGAAACCACATCGGGCTTCTAATTATGAGGATGAGAGGATCTAGGTCAAGCTATAATTGATCAACTAGGACCAACTAGAACTAGAACTAGAACTAAAGTAATGACAGGAGGCTACAAGACTTGTGTATCCCTAAGGACAAAATCCTCTAGTATA
The DNA here is from genome assembly GCF_003073215.2 of Triticum urartu. NCBI lineage: Eukaryota > Viridiplantae > Streptophyta > Magnoliopsida > Poales > Poaceae > Triticum > Triticum urartu. Next base: position 413,532,075 of record NC_053024.1, read on the forward strand.
TATAGGTTTGAGGGAAGAGGAGGGGCTGCCACCAAGGAGGTAAAGTCCCTCCTTGGTGCGTCGACCAAGGGAGGGGGGATTCCCCCACCTCCAATTCCGCATCCCCTATATGAAAGGGCCGCGCAACCTCCACTTGGGACCTTGTGCCCAAATTGCCTTCCACCTCTTGGCCTTTTAAGGCTCGTTGATATTTAATTAAATATAAAAAGCCTCCTAAAAATTACTAGAGATTTTTATTATTAATTATACATCATCAAAAATATTTTCTACCTATATATTATTTATCGTAAATATCCTAAATTGCCCGATAAACTCCAAAACCCTTCTGGCAACCCCGAAACGCTTCCAATTCCTCTCAGAACTATTCTGAATATTAATGAAAAAATTCCACAATTAAATCCTCGATACCCTCATCCTACTAATATTTAGCAGATCGTGATTACTTTAAGTTTGTGACCCCGTAGGTTCAGTAAAACATAGATATGAACGAAACCCCTTTGTTCAATGACCGATGGTGAAACCGTGGACAGCAATATCGATCCCCATGATTACACGAATGATATTCGAGTGAACCTTTGATTATCATGTGATGTTCCCTTTGCGTCGTGATACTTTACAAAACCCGAGATGCATCGGTATCCTCTTGAGTCATACACATGCTCACTATACCATCATCCTCGTTGCCGGTTTTGTTCTTCTTTCTCGTTGATATGTTCCGGCATCCCCGTGACATAGTCACCTGTGTCTGGCCAGATATCGATAGATGTCATCATGCCGAGAGGGCCCTAAGATCTCTCTGTCATCTAAGGAGCAAATACCACTCTTGAGCTATCTAGTCCCTTGTCAAAATTTCCAATGAACCTGTAAGTTGTTGTTATGATCACTGTGTTACAGATGACGTTTGAGCAACCCCAAGGTCCACCAAATGGTAGGAAGTGACTATGGTACTCTCATGGTCCGAGAAACTGAAAACACATGTTAACACTCTGTGTTATATCAATTGATTTCATATGATATTATCTCAAAGTATAACAAACAAATTTGGGTTGATTCAATATGATCATTCGTCTAACATCATACTCTCAATGTTGTTTTAAGACAATTGTTACACTTTACGATATCCTAAGATCAGGAAAATACGATCACCAACAACACTTGAGTCAGTCTTAGAGAGGCAAGACTAGGAACTTATTCTTTACCATTTAACATTCCACACATGCATCATGAGTTTGGGAAACTCTTCCCGCCTACACGCCGGTCGGATCTTTCGGCAGGTCACTTCGTCGCGCGAGGCGCTGGTGCCACTACTAGGAAAAGGCCTACTAGTGGAGCACCTGTTTTGCCTACTAATGGCACACTATAGGTGCGCCACTAGTATCACGCCATTAGTATTTTTTACTAATGGCGCACCTGTGGTGCGCCATTAGTATCTGGTATACTAATGGCGCACCATGCAGTGCGCCATTAGTATAGCCCACGGTGCGCCATTAGTATGCCTCCCAGGGGGCCATATTTACCCATGTGCTTTGGCATACTAATGGCGCACTAGTGGATGATGCGCCATTAGAGTCCTTTTTGCAGTGCGCCATTAGTGTGCTGAGTGGTGCGCCACTAGTATGAATATTAGGGATTATTTTTTTCTGATATTTGCACAGGTTACAAAACATATTACTGCACATAATATAGAGAGCACAACATATAAACAGCAGATTCATCGAATACAATAAACGATTAGTCTCCGAATACAGTTCATCATATTAGTCTCCGAATTCAAAAGACCAAACAAAGATAGAACATTACAAGTCTCGAGACCGCGAGTAGCGAGTTTTTTGGAAGTAATACTAATCCTAACAAGTTCTACTAATCATCATCATACAACTTCTACTCGTTATTAATAACAAGTCATACGATCATCATCTTGATAGTCATCGAACCAACCCTACTTAATTGTTCTTAGCACATGATCATCAGTATTAGGCACGACCTAAATACCCTATTTAAGGTAAAATGGCATAAAACAATATAGACCCTGACTCTCCATTATGGAGAATGGAGATCATCCTGTCTCCAATTCTTGTGCTTCGCTTCCTTTTGCTTCCAAGAACCTCCTTAGGACTGTCCATACATTTTTTCCATCCTTTGATTTGCATGTCTCCACTTCTTTTAGAAATCTGGTATGGACAGTTGAGATTCGTAGGATGACCTAGCTGTATGTTCAAAAAATTAAGGCTACCTTTCTGATACATCAAATGAGGCACACAATTATCTGGGATTATCTGTTGAAAAACATAGTAATAACTTCATAGTTAGCAATGATGTACTAGTTTTAGAAGTATGCAAAAGATGCACAGATGTCATGATAGTAAAAAATCTTACCAGGGTATCTCCATGGTAGTTACCGTAGTTGAACACATGCACTAGTGGCACGTATTGACCATAATGTTGAGGAGTTTGATTGTAGATATTGTAATTCTCAATGTCAGTACAAAATCTGACCAGATGATTTTTCTCCTTATAAGATGTTAATTCGAAGCCATTGGTGTAGTGGGTTTTGTCTACCATCTCCCGCACATTCTTTGAACAATGAAAATAAGTTGTCAATGGAAATAAGCTATCAACTATTTTGAAATAAACAATATAAATTAGCTAATAACTATGTTTGAGAAACTCACATAGCTGTAGAATTGGAGGTGTATCAACAAGGACCCTAATGTCCATATTGTCTTGCTCGATTTTAGGATCACCAAGATCCATGGTGACAAGCATACCCTCATCAAAACCATACATCTTGCAAAATGCTTCCCAATTTTTGCAACCAAAATGGGTTACGCTCCCAGAATTATACAGATTTACTTCAAAATCCACATCGTGATGAGTACTTAGGTGAATTTTCTTTGTTTCAGAAATTTCATGGTCTTCAAAATCCATCCTCTCCAAGACATAGCGTCTTGCATGGCATGGGATAAGCTATACTCGAATTGTAAAAGATGAAAATTACACGTTGAAAATAGTTGAAGTCATGCTTAATTATGAAAATAACACTTGTCGTCGTTGTGTACCGTTTCAACTTGGAAGGTCTCCTCGAGCTTAATGCTGAAGCGTCGATCATCGTCCAGGTGAGGCATGTCGCACAGACCTCGATCGTCGTGGCATCGGCCGCACTCCCCCGGAAGACTTTCGTCGTCCGATGACGACATATCCTACGTTCATAGTTCAAAACTACATCATCTCTTGCGTTGGGTCCAATAAGATAATCCATAGTGTGGTGAAAACACGCCCTTCGAACTGGTTTGAGCTATTGGTGAATGAGATGGTCTAAGATTTTCAGTTGTAAGAAGTGAAGTGGTAATTTTGAGAGCAAATGGTTAGGATGAGTGGTTCCTCTTTCCTGTTTAGCTTTACAATAGAATATTGTTAGTCATACACACTTGTGCATTTTCAGCCAGGCCCAGTGGAGTTGGCCTAAAAACATTTCTTTCTTTAAGCCTGCTACATCCATCTCAAGTATTTATGGTCAAGGGTTAGTAGGGCCATCCAAATAGAATATGTGGTATGGGCTTTTTTAGTAGGTCATCCTACCAGATTAGGGTTTATCGATGACGAGCAACTGACATTAGTAATAAATATGAGTTGATATCACACTTCTATATGTATAACACAAGAGGCATTTGATCCTACTTAATTAAGTACTAAGATACCCCAGGCCATGCATTAGTTGCAAGTACCCCATATGTCCTATTTTTAGCAAAGTCATGCTAAAATTCACGGAAAATTTTAGCATGACCTTTGTTGAAAATAGGACATATGGAGTACCCGAATTTGCCGGAACGGAAGTTAATGGACATTCCAGCAAACTCAAGGGCCTCTCGGGGTACCTGCAAAATCATTATCCCCGCGTAATGAAGTCGCCAATGGGTCATTTCAGAAGATCACAAGTAGCATCATCACAAGTACAACATCATCACAAGTACAGCAGCAGCAGCAGCAGTGAATACAGGCATAACAGCAGCAGCAGCAGCAGGTTTATTCTTCTTCTTCATAAACATTAATTGGTGTGGGTGACTCTAGCTGCCCTCTAATGACTCACTCAACTTAACAGGACAACCCACAAGCATTGTTTTGATTCCAACAGCTGCTGTAAAATACATCCAGCAAAGGTGCTCTAAAATCAGAAATACTACCCCCCAAAATCTTTAGCTCAATTCTGAAAATACATGGCTAGGACAACGGTAGCATTCAACCACAAGCCCAAGCCTATACTTAACTAGGCCCAGGTCCATTAAATTCTTACAGAAACCAAGAAATGGAATCAACTCCCCTTGTTGCCGATTCAGTCATGGGAGATGCCATGTCTCAAAAATATCAAGTAGCACCATCATGTTCGATTTCAATATAAGGAATATTACAAAATTAACAGTTAAGATCCCAGGTGAGTAACACACTTTGGTCTTCTAGTTACAAAACAAAACTGACATAACTCCTTAATCACTATTTCAGCAAGCAACAGAGGAGGTTTAAAGGAAAGGAGCATATGTAGAAATACACAGCAGAAAAATACAAGAAGCCTTTGACACTCCGCTGCTCAAGGTACCACTACCCCATGCACATGTATTTGGGTAAGCAGCAGAGCAGAGGAGGAGGCCATTTAATCAGGTAAATGGTGCATTTACAAATTCTTTTCTCCTGGGAACTAGAAGAAAATCTCAGTCACTGAAATGGACACACAGGGCAACAAAACTAGTGCCTAAACTAAACTAACTAATTAGACTAACTAACTAAACTAGTCCCTAAACAAGGATCCTAAACTAACTAATTAATTAACTAACTAATTAGACTAAATAACTAACTAACTAACTAATTAGACTAACTAACTAAACTAGTGCCTAAACTAAACTAACTAGACTAACTAACTAAATTAGAAGAAAATCTCAGTCACTGAAATGCAGCGGCAGTTAGTAGCAGAGGAGAGCGGGATCAGGGAGCAGCAGGGCAGCCCGGACGGCCGCATGCGCAGGCACCAGCAGCTTCGACAAGCAGCGGCAGCAGCAACACGGTGTGGACGAGCGGGCGTGAGGCAGAGGGCGGCCAGCACGAGCAGGGGATGGCATGGGGGTCAGGGGAAGGCGGGCATGGGCGCAGGGCTACCGACCAGGTGAGGCGGGGCTCGCGGCCAGGGACTTCAGAGGCGCGGCCGGGCACGGCGCGCGTGCAGCAGGACGGGGCAGCAGAAGGAAGCCCGGCGCGCGGCGAGGCTGTATGCCGCGCAGCAGCAGTAGGCACTACTAGGAAAAGGGCTATAGATGGAATTGACACTAATGGCGCACTAGACATGTGGTGCGCCATTACTATATACTAATGGCGCACCGTGTGTTGGTGCGCCATTAGTGTCCAAATACTAATGGCGCACCACATCCACGGTGCGCCATTAGTAAAAAAAATTAATTTTTTTTCAAAGCTACTAATGGCGCACCGTGGGAGCTAGTAATGGCGCACCATGCCACGGTGCGCCATTAGTAACTTGGACACCACTTCCACCGAATGCACCCCCCCGCCCCGTGGACCGCCTTTTCAGTTTAAAAAAATAAAAAAATGATGGAAATGTCAAAAAAATAAAAGAAAATAAGTTTCCCATGTGATATGTGGTCTAGTTGTTGTGAAAATTTACAAATATGAATTTCGACTTTATTTGCGAAATCTCTCGAGAATTTGTAAAATGGGCATAACTTTTGCGTACGAACTCGGATGAAAAAGTTTTTTATATAAAAAATCATCTACTCAAAAAGTTACATCTAATGGGTAGGTGCACCAGTTTTTTTTGAACTTTTCCTACCCATCACTGGTGCGCCATTAGTATCACGCCACTAGTATTTTTTACTAATGGCGCACCACTGGTGCGCCATTAGTATCTGGTATACTAATGGCGCATCACTGGTGCGCCATTAGTATAGGCCATGATGCGCCATTAGTATAGGCCACTGGTGCGCCATTAGTATAGACCACTGGTGCGCCATTAGTATTTTTGAATTTTGAAGGCGGGAAAATAGTAGTGGCGCACCGTCTAACCCCCACCGTGCGCCATTGCTATTTTTGAATTTTGAATTTGGATCTGGATCGTGATTTTTTTGCCCATTTTTTGCTTGTTTTTTGGCATGAAATTATTTCAAATTTTGTTCCTATTTTTGGATCTTGTACGTTCTTTTGCCGTGTTCTTTTGCCAGAGAGGAGTTCGCCGGAGAGGAGGAGGAGGAGGTCACCGGAGAGGCGCTCGCCTACATCGCCGGAGAGGAGGAGGAGGAGTTCGCTGGAGAGGAGGAGGAGGAGGAGGTCGCCGGAGAGGAGTTCACCGGAGAGGAGTTAACCGGAGCATCGGAGAGGAGGAAGGAGAAACCATGAGGGGATGGGAGGAGAGGAGGGAGGAGGAGCTCACCGGAGAGGAGGGAAGAGGAGCTCACCGGAGAGGAGGGAGGAGAAACCGTGAGGGGAGGGGAGGGGAGGAGAGGAGGGAGGAGGAGGTCGCCGGAGAGGAGGAGGAGGTCGCCGGAGAGGAGGAGGAGGTCGCCGGAGAGGAGGAGGGTAGTATGGTGGAGGAGAGAAGGGAAGACGGAGTGGAGGAGAGGAGGAGATGGAGTGGAGGAGAGGTGGAGTGGAGGAGAAGAATAAAGAGGTAAGGAGGAGAGGACCACGCCCAGCCATATATACGGCATAGTAATGGCGTACCGCGGGCAGGTGCGCCATTACTAGCTTTTTTATTTTTTTGATTTATTTTGAATTTTGAAGGCGGGAAGATACTAATGGCGCACCATGGGCAGGTGCGCCATTAGTAATTTTTTTTATTTTTTGACTTATTTTGAATTTTGAAGGCGGGAAGATGGTAATGGTGCACCATGGGTAGGTGCGCCATTAGTAAGTTTGAATTTTTTTGCCTCTCCAGATCTTAAAAGCCCCGTATCTTTTTTTCTGTTAGGTTTTTGAGGATTTTGAAAATGTTAAATTCGGATGTAACTTTTCCTAGTAGTGAGGCAAAAGCCCCGTATCTACCCAGTGATGCACCATTAGTAGGCAAAACTGGTGCGCCATTAGTAGCCCTTTTCCTAGTAGTGAGGGTTCAGGCACGATGGGGGAAAGGGGGCGAGGGAGGAGCTCACCACGGTGGCGACGGCGAGATGGGGAGCAGCGGTGGCGACGGCGAGCGGAGGAAGAAGAAGTGCTCGGGCCTCCTCTCCTGGTGGACGCGGGCCTCCTCCTCCTAGTGCTCTGGGGGCTGGCAGTCGTGGTGGCAGGCCGTCGGCCGCGAGGACCGAGACGGCGAGGCGGGGCGCGGGGGTCGTCGGAGCGGGTGTGGACCGAGGGGGGAAGTGAATCTGGCGAGGGAGGGACGAAGGGATAGGGCGAATTAGCTAGGGGGGAAGATTACTAATGGCGCACCCCCTGGCGGTGTGCCATTAGTATGTTTTTTTATAGCAATGGCGCACCCCCGAGCGGTGCGCCATAAGTAATCTTTTTTTAGATAGCAATGGTGCACCAGCCAGCGGTGCGCCATAAGTAATTTTATTATTATTATTTTTTGTTGCATCTAATAATTTTTTAGAAAATGAATATGAATATGAAACAGTAATAAATTTTTATAAAAACAGTAATAATTTTTTAAAAATATCATCAAATTTGTTATTTGAAAATATTTATGAATATAAAAAAATATCATCAAATTTGTTATTTGAAAATATAATCAAATTTGTTATTTGAAAATATAATCAAATTTGTTTTTTTGGATTTTTAGTTGCATTCATTTGTGAAGGTGGAGCGGGGGAGGGTGCGGGGGGTCCTCGGCGGCGATGGAGCGGGGGAGGAGTGCGGTGGGTCGTCGGTCGCGGTGCAGCGGGGGAGGGTGCGGGGCTGTCCTCGGCGGCAGTGGAGCGGGGGAGGGTGCGGTGGGTCGTCGGCGACGGTGGAGCGGGAGAGGGTGTGGTGGGTCGTCGGCGGCGGTGGAGCGGAAGAGGGTGCGGGGGTGTCCTCGGTGGCGGTGGAGCGGGGGAGGTTGCGGTGGGTCGTCGGCGGCGGTGGAGCGGGGAGGGTGCGGTGGGTCATCGGCGACGGTGGAGCGGGGGAGGGTGCGGTGGGTCGTCGGCGACGGTGGAGCGGGAAGGGTGCGGGAGGTGCTTGTGGTGCGCCATTAATAGTTTTGCAAAAAAAATTATAGTAGTGGCGCACTGTGTGGCAGGTGCGCCATTACTAGTTAAAACTAGTAATGACGCACTGTGCCCTCGTGCGCCATTAGTATTTTTGGAAAAAAATTGTTACTAGTGACGCATCGAGGGTCTGGTACGCCATTAGTGTCTATCACACTAATGGCGCACCAACACATGGTGCGCCACTGCTATATAATAGTGGCGCACCACATGTCTGGTGCGCTATTAGTGGCCATATCATCTATAGCCCTTTTCCTAGTAGTGTGTGTGGGACACACAACAACCTTTTTTGACGCGGCCCACTTCCTTCACGCGGATGACCGGCGAGCGTGGGCGGCCAGGACGACAAGCGTGCGGCCGGGGTGACGAGCGCGGACGGCCAGGGCGATGAGTTACTGTCGCAGCACCGCCATGGAAACCACTCCGTCCATCCGTCTAGCTCCACTCCGACGAAGCGAAACCTCCACCCCTAGAAGCTACAACCAGCTGAGCCAGAAGCTGCAACCGTCGTAGAATTTTGCTACTACCGATGACGGATTTGCTACATCCATCACGGCGGAGCTGCGACCTACTACGTAGGAGGATTTTTTGTTGCAGCCGCCCTCAGATTTTTCTACTACCACGGGGATTTGGCTACACCCGACATGCCGGAGCTGAGACCGGCGATGGCAGCAAGATGATTTGCTGCAACCATCCTTCGATTTTGCTACTATCGGTGGATTTTTTTTTTCTACATCCATCATGCCAGAGCTGAGACCGGCGACGGCGACGAGATAATTTGCCGCAACCATAGTTGGATTTTGCTACTACCAGCGAGGATTTTGCTACATCCATCATGCCGGGGGCGCGACCCACGACGGTGGCAATGATGGATTGTTGCAACCGTTTCTTTTTTTCTACGACCGGCGTCTTTTTCTGCTACATCCATGAAATGACATTGACTCCTGGTCGTTGCTCACGCAACCCCGTGCAGCGAGCTTCGATGGCGAGGGGACGGCGGCGCGTCAGGAGCTACCATGGAGCGAGAGCAGGGTGGGGAGGATGTGAGGAGGAGATGCGGCGGTGAGGAGAGGGAGCTAGGGGAGGTGACGGAGATCGGCGGTGATGGCGGCCGACGGTGACAACGCTGGGTGACCGACGAGGACAAGCAAGGCGGCGCGGGGTGGCTGGCGAGCGCGGCGTCGTGCGCGGCCCCCGGCCGGTGGCACGGGGGAGGGTGAAGCCGAGGAGGAAGGAAGAAGACGACTCGAGGGGATCCAAATTCAACGATGGAATGCGGCTAATTGAGCAGATGGGATCTGACCGGCCGAAATTTTCGGTCGGTGCGCCAGTGCCTAGAGTGCCCTATGAGTTTTCTACAAAATCACATATTTCGGGATCATAGCAGTTATAGCATAAATATAAACTTTTAATGATGAAGATGAAAATATAATAATACAATAAATATTGCCTCTATGACATATTTCTAATAGTTTAACTTCATATAAATCTTATAGGCGGAGTGAAACGGACCAGAGGAGTATGCTTAGCTATTAATAGTCCAGGTGTTGCGTAGCTCCATTATTTTAGTGGCACAAGTACATTATATATATGGTGTTAATTAAAGTAGGGATCTGGACGTCGATGGGAATCAAATTATTAAAGGCCCCTAGAGTCACGAGAGGGCGCGATTGGCCGATTTGGACGTGATTTTCCCTCGGTCTCCATCGCCCGCCCGAGCGCGCTGGTAGTTGGAGCGTAGGTACATTTCTTAATCACAAGCACATTGATGTAGGAGTACTTTGTATACTCTGGGCGAGATCGTGGCTTAATTGTGACTACGCATCTGAAATCCTTGTTAACTTCGGTGGTGCGAAAGGTGGTCAATTTGATACATTTTCTGTGTGTGCGTGTCGCTATCCAGGATACGATTCCGAAAAGACGGGACGAAATGTCTACAAAGATTTAGTTGTCCGGCCGACAGAGGTGCCACACATTAGTACTACCAGTGTCAATGGATTATTAAGCTCGTAATTAATGAGCGTGATAGATGGTCATAGGTTAGCTAATACTCTCTGTATAAACACGACAAATATTTTAGAACAGAGGAAGTATATAGCAAGGCATTGATCTAAAGGAGGCATCCAAACGCCGCTCTCTTTAATGACCTCCGACCATCTACCGACGCCTTTGTCCACACATCAAGGAGGAAGCCCGGCTTTGGTCTAAAGCCGGCGCCCAAGGCTCACACCACACTCCTGGGGACGCCGTTGCATGTACGCCCCCTCGAGTGCTACCCTGTATGTTTCTATCCACTTATCAATGAAATGATACGCAATAATGTGTATTCACGAAAAAAAAAGTATATAGCAAGTGAAGAAAAAGCTATTAGGCCACTAGCAGGTTCTAAATGATTGTATTTTACCGAGGGAGTAGGAGGTAGCTAGTGTGCACTTGACATGAAATGTTCACGCCCCCACCCCAAATCGAAATATAGCCGGATGATAGTGACCCTTAATTAAGAAGAAACGACGCTGTCCTGTACGTATTTAATTCGAGACGCTAGTGTTAGTGTCCGATGGCGTGGTGATTAAATGCCCAGGGCTAAGCTTACTGTACGCATCGTACGAAGGTTTGAAAGCAAGAAAGCTGTCTCACTCGTCGAGGCTGTAGCAAATCGGCAAAGTAAACGTATACGGCCGAAATAAGTCGGGCCCAGCCATTTGCAGGTGGCCCGCCATTCCCGTCAGGTGACGTATCTAGCTCATCATATTTTTCTTTCTAAAGTGTGGTTAACTTGAAAGTATGCATATGATTCCTGTGTACCGCATCTCGTGCAAATCTCATTGAACGGCAGACTAGCGATCGAAGCAAGCATGTGAACGAAGGCAGCGTATGAGAGGATGAGAGCAAAAAAAAAGATGCATGATGACGTGACGTGCGACTGTAGGATTGCCTGCGAGTTCATGCATGCAGATCGATCCATATGCAAACGGATCTAACCTGCACTGTCGCGCATTTAATTGCATGTTACCTGGTCCGGGCCCCGCGTGTCATGTGTAAAATACATTATCTCTGCCCATGCTATCCTTCCGTGTCTGCATGCTATTTTCAGTTTTTCATACATAAACTGTGACACCTACTTAAAAAAATACTCTCTTCATTCTAAAATATAGTATGCTCGTGCTTTTCGAGGTTCAACTTTGACTATAAATTTAACCAACGAGACCGACTACGGCCGGGGCAAAGATTACATAATTGAAAACTTCTTTTGAATACAAATTCACTGATATAATTTTTGCTCCCACTACAGTCGATCTCGTTGGTTAAATTTATAATCAAAGTTGAAGTGCGGAAACCGATGACGCATTATATTTTGGAAGGGGGGGGGGGACTTCGGGGTACTCCGCCAGCTTCACGTACGCAATAAAACGTCAGGGCCGTGCGGTACATGCGATCGATCTCGCTGTTCTTGCGTGATGTACGTACATAGCATAGCACATGTGCATGGCATCCATGTAGGTTCACGGGTTACGCACGTGGCACAGCTGGGGCATGCCCCCCCTTTGGGATGCTTCGACAGATGGCAATGGGAATATCATGGGAGCCTGAATATAAGGATAGCTTGTGCGAAAGTGCCTTTATGCTCCCGAGCTCATTTGAGCTCGGTGAACAGTAAAATCGAAACAAAATCGAAACAAATTCAAAAAATTCCAATTTTTTTTAGAAGAAACATTGATAAAAGTTCTAAGTGCTTGCAAAAATTCATCATGAAATTACATTCCTGTAAGGCGTGGCAAAAAAACAAATTCAGTGCTCCAAAATGCTGTTGAAAGTAGCTTTTTCAGAATACTGATTTTATTTTTTTTGCCACGCCTTCTAGAAATGTGATTTCATGATGAATTTTTGCAAGCACTTAAAACTTTTGTCAATGTTTCTCCAAAAAAATTGGATTTTTTTGAATTTTTTTTTATTTAATTTTGATTTTACTGTTCATCCGGGCTCATTTAAGCTCGGGTGCAGAAACTTCACATCTGTGTGCGAAAGTGCCTTTCTGCTCCCGAATGCATGCACGCACGTGTGCTCCCCTGCGATCCTGCATTCCTGCATAGGATGCCATGCGCGGAATATTAGACGCATACATGTATGGGCCGCCGATCGATTATTCGATCAATTGCAAGGTTCATCGAATTTATATATTACTGTATTATATCCAGGCCTGGATTGGATTGTTATCCAGATGATATATTAGGATATACTCCTACTCTGTAAAAGAATTACTCCCTCTGTAAATTAATATAAGAGTGATTAGATTACTACTTTAATGTTCTAAACGCTCTTATATTACTCCTTCCGTTCCAAATTACTCGTCGTGGTTGTAGTTCAAATTTAAACTAAAACCACGACGAGTAATTTGGAACGGAGAGAGTAGTTTACAGAGGGAGTACAAGATATACGGATAGTCAGTTGATCATCGGTTCGCATGAGGGAACGCTTCTTTCTTTCTTTTCTTATACATTTCCTTTTACTTTTTACATTTATGCATCAATAATCCTTTTTAACGCTTAAACAACATCTTATGTTATTTGATAAAAACACCGACGACATTTTATTATGAGACCGATTATACATAGGTCGCCTAAAAGATTATTTTAGATAAGTCAATTTTTATTTTACTTTTGGAAAAAAATCTGATCTATTCATTAACTGTTAGCTCAGTAGACCACCTAGCGACGACTGCAAGCACTGGAAGGTGTGCCGGCATTATCGTTCCACCATCACAGGAGCCAGGCAAACCTTATTGTAGTAGAAAGTCAGAAAATCGTTGTGCTATAGCCCCACAGGACCAACAAGTCAGAACAGTAACCACCGCCGATGAAGAGAAGCATAGATCAGAAGGATCTAACATGTAGACACACGAACATAGACGAAGGAAGACTAGATCCAAGCAGATCCACCGAAGACAAACATCGCCGGAATCCTGCCAGATTCATCGGAGACAAACCTCCACGCACCCTCTAACGGCACTAGAAGCACCACCGGGACGAGGGCTAGGTGAGAAGAACCTTATTCCTTCTTCAGGAAGCCGCCACCACCTCGTCTTCTTGAGCAGGACTCAAACCCTACCAAAACTTAAAAATACCTAAACCGGAGCCCTCTCGCTGGCAACGACCGGAACCCATCGCGCCTCCATGGCCCTAAGGCCATAGGAGATGAGGAGGACGGCGGCTGCCCTTGCATGTGTGAGGAGCGAAGGGGGTATACCACTTATGCCAACCTAACCAAACGAATAACTTTTTAGATAAGTCAGTTTTGTCGGTCATTCGATTAAGATCCGACAACTGTTCTTCTTTCTTCTTCCTCCAGCTTTCTTCCTCCTCCAATCATTCCCCTCCCACAAAATTGACTTATCTAATTAAAAATTCATATAATTTACATATATCTATTGTATTATTATGTTGAACAATTATGGGACATAAAGCAGACAGGTGGGACAACAAGTCCTATACATTGCAAAGAGGCCCTTACACAGCTTCTTTAAAAATAAGTCCACGTAGAATATTGTGTTCAACTGTGTTGTCTTCTCCAGTGTCCTCCCTCCTTCATCTCGGTTGTGCAACCGCGGAACAAAATGAAGCTCGACAACTTTTGTCAAGCCTACCCAAGTTGTTGCCACCACGGGATATGAAAACCATAATAATCACCTATCCCGGGTGGTGGAATATGAATCTTCGAGAATGAACATCGGTTGAGGGATCTCCTCGTGCAAGCAAGCCACCCCACACTACTAGGGATAAGCCTAGCATTGGGGGTGGTAAAAGCCTAGCAGTAGCGCGGGTGGCCACACTACGGCTAGCGTCCTACAGCTAACTGGTTAGTAGCAGCGTCGGTCAGGCCCCGTGCTACTACTACTTACGTTAGCAGAAGTGCGGGGTTTGACCCGCGCTACTACTAACTAGCTGTATCGCGGTGGCAAATCCCACGCAACTCCTAACTCCATGTATTTATTTTCCGTGTATTTATGTTGTACTTATGCAACAATTATAGAGAATTTTTATACAATCCAATATATACATACATCATTGATACAACAATGTCTCATCATCATAGTTTATAACAATGTCTCGTCATCATCATCATAATGATATAACAATGTCTCATCATCATCATCGTAGTGATATAAAAATTCATTATCATCATAGTGATATAATAATGTCTCATCATCATCATCATCATCATCCTCATCATCATCATGATAAGTTAACCACTAGCCAATTGTTATCATCCTAGGTAAATAACTTCCGAGCACATAACAAGTACTAGGACCTACTCCTCTCTCTTAGGAAAAATAGAAAAAAAGAAAAAACTATCCATCTCCATGATGGAGCACAAAGATCCACTGGTCTCCAATTTGTGGCCTGCGCTCATTCACTATTTGCCTCCATCCTTCAATTTTGAGGCATCCATTTGGTTGACGTTCAGTCAAGTATGTATATTTGGAACTGGTCCTCAAAGGGCAAACAATTGCCGTCTCACCTTCGATATCCATCAGCACATGCACAACCACATTTGGGAGCTTCTATTGAAGAACATAATAGTAACATAGTTAGCAATGTAGTTTACTTAAGAAGAATGTGTGAAAAAGATGGACTAGTGAGACAATAGTAAAAAAAATCATACCATGATATTTGTACGAATGTTAGCATTGCTCAATTTGTGGAATAGTGGCACGTATCATGTAGTATTTTCGCCAGCTCCATAAATACTCTTAAACGACAGAACGTCATTAACAAAGGAGACAAGATAATTGTTCTCCTCCCAAGTTAGCTTTGAGTGTAATAGGTCTCATCTACTATCCTCCGTGTATTTCTTGAAGATTGAAAATAAGTTGTCAATTATAAATAAACAAGTTAAGTTAGGGATGAATAACAACTATTTTCAATAAGCAATATAGATTATTTAACAAATTTGTTTACCAAACTCACACGGAGGTAGAATTGGAATCATGTCTAGATCCATCCAAATGTCTTTATCAAATTAAGGACTGGTGACTCGATCATATTGAGGAATACCAATATAAATGGTTATTCTCATACCCTCCTCAAATCCTCAAACATTGCATAATCCTCTCCAATTTGCACAATCAAAATATGTGACCTACTTCATTTAAGACCTTAGCCTAAAAAATGAAACCATGTCTCGTTGTCTTGTCTTAAGGTAAGCTTTCCTCGTATCCACATTATCCATGTCGCCGAAAGAGAGCTTCCCTAGTACATAGTGTCTTGCATAGAAGGGGATGCACTAATCAAATTATAAAAAACGAAATTACATGTTAAAGAAAAAAATCTTAAGCCTTGCTTAATTAAGAAGAAATAACTGCTGCTAAAGTTATATACTGTATAATATTTGAATGCCTCTATAAGCGTGAGGAAGAAGCACCTACCATTTCCAAGTGAGGATTGTCGCACATAGCCCCTCGTCGATACAGTTATCGCACTCGAGAATCCTATCTTTGTCATCCATTTCCCTTGTTCATAATTGCAAGATTAAGAATCGACTACAAATACCAAGAAGTGAACACAAAGATCACTATTCAGCATGGCTACTTTCGATGTGTATATGATGGGCACTCCCTCACTGATATTTTGACCGTCGGTGATGGTCACTACTCCTCCTCCCCCCTAATGCATTACCAAGGTCTAGGACAAGGAGAAGAAGGAGAAGCGACCCCCACGATAACAATCAGGATCCTTCCATCAAGAACATCGATCCATACTAGTACTAATAAAGTTCGTGTATATATGGTGGACACTCTCTCACTAATATTTCGACCATCGGTGATGGTCACTACTCCTCCTTCCCCTAGTGCATTACCAAGGTCTAGCACAAGGAGAAGAAGGAGAAGCGACCGCCAGGACAACAGTCGGGATCCTTCCCTCAAGAACATCGATCTACACTAGTACAAATAATATTGGTGTATATATGGTGGACACTCCCTCACTGATATTTTGACCATCAGACTAAAAGTCAACCCTAAGTATCGATAAACATTACATATATGGAAAATCGTGCCAAAATGTCCGGGCACTCGATATGTCCTACTTTTTTTTTACCAAAAGTCATGCCGAAATCCACGAAAAAATTATTCATGATCGTTGCTAAAAATAGGACATATCAAGTTCCCAAAATTTACCGAAACAGAAATTAATCAACATTGCGGCAAAACATAGGAACCCGTAAGTTCCCTACAAAACATTGCATCATTATGGATTCATGTTGTTACAAAGTTGCCTTCTGTAAATTCCATAGTAATTCAGTCTTGCATCATATGAATAAAAGATATATATGAAAGTTGTTCCATATCATGCAATTTTTTCCTAAACAAGCACATAGTATTCCTCCGTCGGTGCCCCAGTGCAGTGGTTAGAGCTGCACCCTCGCATCCACAAGGTCCTATACTTTTTAGCCCTTTTGTGTCAGACATTGTAGATTAAGCTCTTTTGTGTGCATGTCCTATATATGTTTTGTTAAGATTTGTGCCTACTGCGTTTACAAACCATTTGCATGAATTTATCATTTTGTATAGCCTCTGTTTGATATGGTCAAATTAGGCATCTTATTGTTAACCTATAAGTTTCTCATATTTCAATAAAACTTGGCATTTTGCAAAATTCATAACTTAATCCCTGTGCATCTTATAAATTCATGTCTTATCGATCTGTTGATTATTTTTATGTGTACTACCTGCCCATGTCATTTGCATTCTCACTAAAATCATTAGCACATTGTTTCTAGTGGCCAATGATAACCCACAAGTATAGGGGCTCGCAACAGTTTTCGAGGGTAGATTATTAAACCCAAATTTATTGCTTCGACACAAGGGGAGCCAAAGAATATTCTCAAGTATTAGCAGCTAAGTTGTCAATTCAACCACACCTGGAAACTTAATATCCGCAGCAAAGTATTTAGTAGCAAAGTAATATGATAGTAGTGGTAACGGTAGCAAAAGTAATATTTTTAGTTTTATAGTGATTGTAACAGTAGAAACGGAAAAGTAAATAAGCGAAGATCAATATATTAAATGCTCGTAGGCAATGGACCAGTGATGGATAATTATGTCGGATGCGATTCCTCATGCAATGGTTATAACATAGGGTGACACAGAACTAGCTCCAGTTCATCAATGTAATGTAAGCATGTATTCCGAATATAGTCATATGTGCTTATGGAAAAGAACTTGCATGACATATTTTGTCCTACCCTCCCATGGCAGCGAGGTCCTATTGGAAACTAAGGGATATTAAGGCCTCCTTTTAATAGAGTACCAGACCAAAGCATTAACACTTAGTGAATACATGAACTCCTCAAACTACGGTCATCACCGGTAAGTGTCCCGATTATTGTCACTTCGGGGTTAACGGATCATAGCACATAATAGGTGACTATAGACTTGCAAGATAGGATCAAGAACTCACATATATTCATGAAAACATAATAGGTTCAGATCTGAAATCATGGCACTCGGGCCCTAGTGACAAGCATTAAGCATAGCAAAGTCATAGCAACATCAACCTCGGAACATAGTGGATATTAGGGATCAAACCCTAACAAAACTAACTCGATTACATGATAAATCTCATCCAACGCATCACCGTCCAACAAGCCTACGATGGAATTACTCACACACGGCGGTGAGCATCATGAAATTGGTGATGAAGAAAGGTTGATGATGACGATGACGACGGATTCCCCTCTCTGGAGCCCCAAACGGACTCTAGATCAGCCCTCCTGAGAGAGATTAGGGCTTGGCGACGGCTCTATATCGTAAAACGTGAGGAATCCTTCTCTCCAATTTTTTCTCCCTGAACACGAATATATAGAGTTGGAGTTGAGGTCGGAGGAGCACCAGGGGCTCACGAGGCAGGGGGCGCTCCCAGGGGGGTAGGCGCGCCCCCACCCACGTGGACAGGGTGTGGGCTCCCTAGCCTTGATTCTTTCGCCAGTATTTTTTATATATTTCAAAAATAATCTCCGTTGATTTTTAGGTCATTCCAAGAACTTTTATTTCTGCACAAAAAGAACACCATGGCAATTCTGCTGAAAACAACGTCAGTCCGGGTTAGTTCCATTCAAATCATGCAAGTTATAGTCCAAAACAAGGGCAAAAGTGTTTGGAAAAGTAGATACGTTGGAGACGTATCAACTCCCCCAAGTTTAAACCTTTGCTTGTCCTCAAGCAATTCAGTTGACAAACTGAAAGTGATAAAGAAAAACTTTTACAAACTCTGTTTGCTCTTGTTGTTGTAAATATGTAAAGCCAGCATTCATGATTTCGGCAAAGATTATGAACTAACCATATTCACAATAATATTTAGGTCTCATGTTTACTCATATCAATGGCATAATCAACTAGCGAGCAATAATAATAAATCTCGGATGACAACACTTTCTCAAAACAATCATAATATGATATAACAAGATGGTATCTCGCTAGCCCCTTATGAAACCGCAAAACATAAATGCAGAGCACCCCTGAAGATCAAGGGCTGACTGGAAATTTTAATTCATGGTAAAAGAGATCCAGTCAAGTCATACTCAATGTAAACTAATAATAATACATGCAAATGACAGCGGTGCTCTCCAACTGGTGCTTTTTAATAAGAGGATGATGACTCAACATAAAAGTAAATGGATAGGCCCTTCGCAGAGGGAAGCAGGGATTTGTAGAGGTGCCAGAGCTCGATTTTGAAATAGAGATGAATAATATTTTGAGCGGTATATTTTCATTGTCAACATAACAACCGAGAGATCTCGATATCTTCCATGCTACACACATTATAGGCGGTTCCCAAGCAGAATGGTAAATTTTATACTCCCCCACCACCAACAAGCATCAATCCATGGCTTGCCCGAAACAACGGGTGCCTCCAACTAACCACAATCCTGGGGGAGTTTTGTTTGCAATTATTTTGATTTGATTTGAGCATGGGACTGGGCATCCCGGTGACCAGCCATTTTCTCATGAGTGAGGAGCGGAGTCCACTCCTCTTGAGAATAACCCGCCTAGCATAGAAGATACAGACAACCCTAGTTGATACATGAGGTATTCGAGCATACAAAACATAATGTTTATTTGAAGGTTTAGAGTTTGGCACATACAAATTTACTTGGAACGGCAGGTAGATACCGTATATAGGAAGGTATGGTGGACTCATATGGAATAACTTTTGGGGTTTATGGAGTTGGATGCACAAGCAGTATTCCCGCTTAGTACAAGTGAAGGCTAGAAAGAGACTGGGAAGCGACCAGCTAGAGAGCGACCACAGTCATGAACATGCATTAAAATTAATCAACATTGAATGCAAGCATGAGTAGGATATAATTCACCATGAACATAAATATCATGGAGGCTATGTTGATTTTGTTTCAACTACATGCGTGAACATGTGCCTAGTCAAGCCACTCGAGTCGTTCAAAGGAGGATACCACCTTATCATACCACATCACAACCATTTTAATAGCATGTTGGCACGCAAGGTAAACCATTATAAACTCCTAGAAAATTAAGCATGGCATGAGCAACTATAATCTCTAATTGTCATTGCAAACATGTTTCATTCATAATAGGCTGAATCAGGAATGACGAACTAATCATATTTACAAAAACAAGAGAGTTCGAGTTCATACCAGCTTTTCTCATCTCAATCAGTTCATCATATATCGTCATTATTGCCTTTAACTTGCACGACCGAATAGTGTGGATAATAATAATAATAGTGCACGTGCATTGGACTAAGATGGAATCTGCAAGCATTCAATTCAAGGGAGAAGACAAGGTAATATGGGCTCATTGTTAGATCAACAATAATGCATCTGAGAGCCACTCAACATTTTCATCATGGTCTTCTACTCTCGACCCCCCAAAGCAAAGAAAGGAACAAAACTATTTACACGGGAAAGCTCCCAACAAGCAGAAGAAGAACGAGAAATCTTTTTGGGTTTTCTTTTTAATTACTACTACTACATGCATGAAAAGTAAACTAGCTAAAAGCTAGAACTAAATTGTTTTTGGTTTTTCTTAAGGTTTTTCAAACACACAAGAAGAAAGCTTAAAAATAAAATAAACTAGCATGGATGATACAATGAAAAAGTATGAGCACCGACAACTGGCATGAGTGTGTGAACATAAATGTAATGTCGGTGAGAAATACGTACTCCCCCAAGCTTAGGCTTTTGGCCTAAGTTGGTCTACGCCCAAGGATCAAAGTTGTAGTTGGGGTCATACTGAGAGGTAGCGGCAATTGTCTCATGAGCTGCAGCTTGGAGGCGAGCTGCCTCCGTCCTCCTATCGTACTCACTCGCCTCCTCCCTGGTTATAACATATCTCCCTTTTGTCTAAAAGTCAAATAAAGCAGGAGTAGGGAGAGCGACATGGAAGGTTCGCCATCTGTCAAAGATTAGTCGGTACTGGAGGGACTGATCGTTCCTCTCAACAAACTAATGACGAACCATAGCATTATAATCTAAATAAGCAGGAGGAAAATCAATTCATCTCTGCGTATGGGTATCTCAAGAAAATCAGCTAAACGGGTTGCATAAATTCCACCGAAGAAATCTCCATTAATACTATTATTATGCAACCTACGTGCAACAATGGCCCCCAAGTTATATTGTTTATCACCTAATAAAGCACTCTTGAGGGCACTAAGATCTGGAGTGCACATGTGACAAGCCTCATCCTTACCATTAATGCATCTACCAATAAAGAGAGCAAAATAATGTATGGCGGAAAAATGAATACTCCCTATGGTGGCTTGCGTGATTTCTCTAGATTCCCCCACAGTGATACTAGCAAGAAATTGTTTAAATTCAGATTTGCGAGGTTCACTATCACTACCCCGCTGCGGGAGTTTACAAGTAGTATTAAAATCTTCTAAGTCCATAGTATAAGATTTGTCATAAAGATCAAATAGGACAGTGTGAGAATTGCACGAGGATGTAAATTTAAAGCTTCTCACAAATGAATCAGTTAAGTAAAGGTATTGCCGACACTTATCTACCTCGAAGCTCTCCAGATCAGAGTTACGCACATATGCATCAAACTCTTCCTTGATGCCTGCCCGAACCATGAAATCCTCTGACAGCCATTCACAAGGCCGCACTTGAGCCTCCCTTGGTAGTTCATTGTCCGGCTCACGTATTGCGGGGCCTTGGGCCTTGCTTCCTTGAGGAACTACCTTGGTACATTTTCCTAAACATATTTATTCCTCTGAAAATTTCTGAATTTTTTAGCAACTCAAAATAAAAGTGAACCAAACTCAACGAAATTGATAGCAACTACTCCTACAAGTGTCTAGAGGCTATATCATGCATTAAAACTACTTTTGACCACATAAATTTGACATGCAAGCTCAAGAACAGGGGTCACCTAAGCAGCAAAAATTTACAATAAATAAAGCACTAGAACAAAAACTAATTGGACCATTGGAGGAGTCACCTACCGAAGAACAATCCCCCAAAGCAGTTTTGCGAATGGAGCTTTGAGCAAGGAGATCGAAAATGGCAGCAATATGAGGAAGAACTCGGGTTTGAGCTGGTGGATGATTTTTTCTGGAGCAAGACGAAGTGTGTGGGTGCAAGGATAAGTGGAAGGGACCCACGTGGGGTCCACGAGACAGGGGGCGCGCCCTCCACCCTCGTGGGCACATGGTGGGTCCCCCTGGTGTGTTCTCAGTGCCAATAATTCTTAAATATTCTGGAAAAAAACATATTTCATTTTCAGGGCATTTGGAGAACTTTTATTTTTGGGGTATTTTTTCATTGCAAGGATTATTCAGAAAACAGACAGAAGATACTATTTTTGCTTTATTTAATATAAATAACAGAAAGTAAAAGGAGGGTATAGAAGGTTGGGCTTTCTAACTTCATCCATCTCATGCTCATCAAAAGGAATCCACTAACAAGGTTGATCAAGTCTTGTTAACAAACTCATTTCGAATAACATGAAACCGGAGAAATTTCGTATAACACTAGGTTACCTCAATGGGGATATGCACATCCTCAACAATAAGAATATCATATTTCTTCTTGACAGTAGGAAGAGAAAATTCAAAACCTCCAATAGTGATTGTTGAAATTTTTCCAATGGAATTAATACAGTGGACTTGAGGTTGTTTCCTCGAAAAGTGTACCGTATGCTTATTACCATTAACATGAAAAGTGACATTGCCTTTGTTGCAATCAATAACAGCCCCTGCAGTATTCAAAAAGGGTCTACCAAGGATAATCGACATACTATCGTCCTCAGGAATATCAAGAATAACAAAGTCCATTAAAATAGTAACGTTTCCAACCACAACAGGCACATCCTCACAAATACCGATAGGTATAGCAGTTGATTTATCAGCCATTTGCAAAGATATTTCAGTAGGTGTCAACTTATTCAAATCAAGTCTATGATATAAAGAGAGAGGCATAACACTAACACCGGCTCCAAGATCACATAAAGCAGTTTTAACATAGTTTGTTTTAATGGAGCATGGTATAGTTGGTACTCATGGATCTCCAAGTTTCTTTGGTATTCCACCCTTAAAAGTGTAATTAGCAAGCATGGTGAAAATTTCAGCTTTCGGTATCTTTCTTTTATTAGTAACAATATCTTTCATGTACTTAGCATAAGGATTCATTTTAAGCATAGCAGTCAGACGCATACGCAAAAATATAGGTCTAATCATTTCAGCAAAGCGCTCAAAATCCTCATCATCCTTTTTCTTGGATGGTTTAGGAGGAAAAGGCATGGGTTTCTGAACCCATGGTTCTCTTTCCTTACCGTGCTTCCTAGCAACAAAGTCTCTCTTATCATAACGTTGATTCTTTGATTGTGGGTTATCAAGATCAACAGAAGCTTCAATCTCTACATGGGTTTCTACAGCATTATCATTGCTAGGTTGAGCATCAACATGAACATCATCATTAACATTATCACTAGGTTCATGTTCATTGCCAGATTGTGTTTCAGCATCAGAAATAGAAATATCATTGGGATTCTCAGGTGTGTCAACAACAGGTTCACTAGAAGCATGTAAAGTCCTATCATTTTTCTTCTTCTACTTCTTCTTCTTCTTCTTAGAAGAACTAGGTGCATCAACAGTAGTTCTTTGAGAATCTTACTCAATTCTCTTAGGGTGGCCCTCAGGATAGAAAGGTTCCTGAGTCATTTTACCCCCTCTAGTCATAACTCTAACAGCATTATCATTTTTCTTATTATTTAATTCACTGAGAAAATCATTCTGAGCTTTAAGTACTTGTTCTACTTGAGTGGTAACCATAGAAGCATGTTTACTAATAAGTTTAAGTTCGCCTTTAACTCTAGACATATAATCACTCAAGTGTTCAAGCATATTAGCATTGTGTTTCAATTGTCTACCAACATAAGCATTGAAGTTTTCTTGCTTAACAGTAAAATTATCAAACTCATCTAAGCATTGGCTAGCAGACTTATAACGAGGAATATCACCTTCATCAAATCTATAGAGAGAATTTACCTTTACTACCTGTGTCGGGTTATCAAGACCATGTATTTCTTCAATAGGTGGTAAATTCTTAACATCTTCAGCTTTAATACCTTTTTCTTTCATAGATTTCTTTGCCTCTTGCATATCTTCAGGACTGAGAAATAGAATACTCCTTTTCTTCGGAGTTGGCTTAGGAGTTGGTTCAGGAAGTGTCCAATCATTTTCATTACTCAACATATTATTCAATAACAATTCAGCTTGATCAACTGTTCTTTACCTGAAAACACAACCAGCACAACTATCCAGGTGGTCTCTAGAATCATCGGTTAGTCCATTATAAAAGATATCAAGTATTTCATTTTTCTTGATAGGATGATCAGGCAAAGACTTCAGTAATAGGAGAAGCCTCCCCCAAGCTTGTGGGAGACTCTCTTCTTCAATTTTAACAAAATTATATATTTCCCTTAAGGCAGCTTGTTTCTTATGAGCGGGAAATATTTAGCAGAGAAGTAATAAATCATATCCTGGGGACTACACACACAACCAGGATCAAGAGAATTAAACCATGTTTTAGCATCACCCTTTAATGAGAACGGAAACAACTTAAGGATAAAGTAATAGCGAGTTTTCTCATCATGAGTAAACAGGATGGCTATATCATTTAATTTAGTAAGATGTGCCACAACAGTTTCAGATTTATAGCCATAAAAAGGATCAGATTCAAACAAAGTAATTAACTCAGGATCGACAGAGAAATCATAATCCTTATCTGTAATAAAGATAGGTGAAGTAGCAAAAGCAGGGTCATATTTCATTCTAGCATTCAAAGACTTTTCTTTAAGCTTAGCTAATAATTTCTTAAGATCAGATCTATCATTGCAAGCAAGAAAGTCTCTAGCAGTTTCTTCATCCATAACATAACCCTCAGGCACAACAGGCAATTCATATCTAGGGGGAGAATCTTCATCATCACTTCCATCAATATTATCAGTTTCAATAATTTCATTCTCTCTAACCCTAGCTAGTTGTTCATCAAGAAATTCACCTAGTGGCACGGTATTATAAAGCATAGAAGTAGTTTCATCATAAGTATCATCTAAAGCAGAAGTGGCATCATCAATAACATGCAACATATCAGAATGAATAGCAGGTGTAGGTGTCGCGAGTTTACTCAAAACAGAAGGTGAATCAAGTGCAGAGCTAGATGGCAGTTCCTTACCTCCCCTCGTAGTTGAGGGAAAAATGTTGGTTCTTTGATCTTTCAAATTCTTCATAGTGACCAGCAGATATAAATCCCAAGTGACTCAAATAATAGAGCTATGCTCCCCGGCAACGGTGCCAGAAAATAGTCTTGATAACCCACAAGTATAGGGGATCGCAACAGTTTTCGAGGGTAGAGTATTCAACCCAAATTTATTGATTCGACACAAGGGGAGCCAAAGAATATTCTCAAGTATTAGCAGCTGAGTTGTCAATTCAACCACACCTGGAAACTTAATATCTGCAGCAAAGTATTTAGTAGCAAAGTAATATGATAGTAGTGGTGATGGTAGCAAAAGTAATATTTTTGGTTTTATAGTGATTGTAACAGTAGCAACGAAAAAGTAAATAAGCGAAGATCAATATATGAAAAGCTCGTAGGCAATGCACTAGTGATGGATAATTATGTCGGATGCGATTCCTCATGCAATGGTTATAACATAGGGTGACACAGAACTAGCTCCAGTTCATCAATATAATGTAGGCATGTATTCCGAATATAGTCATACGTGCTTATGGAAAAGAACTTGCATGACATCTTTTGTCCTACCCTCCCGTGGCAGCGGGGTCCTATTGGAAACTAAGGGATATTAAGGCCTCCTTTTAATAGAGTACCAGACCAAAGCATTAACACTTAGTGAATACATGAACTCCTCAAACTATGGTCATCACCGGTAAGTGTCCCGATTATTGTCACTTCGGGGTTAACGGATCATAACACATAATATGTGACTATAGACTTGCAAGATAGGATCAAGAACTCACATATATTCATGAAAACATAATAGGTTCAGATGTGAAATCATGGCACTCGGGCCCTAGTGACAAGCATTAAGCATAGCAAAGTCATAGCAACATCAATCTCAGAACATAGTGGATACAAGGGATCAAACCCTAACAAAACTAACTCGATTACATGATAAATCTCATCCAACCCATCACTGTCCAGCAAGCCTACGATGGAATTACTCACAGAAGGCGGTGAGCATCATGAAATTGGTGATGGAGGAAGGTTGATGATGACGATGGCGACGGATTCCCCTCTCCGGAGCCCCGAACGGACTCCAGATCAGCCCTCCCGAGAGAAATTAGGGCTTGGCGGTGGCTCCGTATCGTAAAACATGATGAATCCTTCTCTCTGATTTGTTTCTTCCCGAACACGAATATATAGAGTAGGAGTTGAGGTCGAAGGAGCACCAGGGGGCCCACAAGGCAGGGGCGCACCTAGGGGGTAGGCGCGCCCCCACCCTCATGGACAGGGTGTGGGCCCCCTGGCCTTGATTCTTTCGCCAGTATTTTTTATATATTCCAAAAATAATCTCCATTGATTTTCAGGTCATTCCAAGAACTTTTATTTCTGCACAAAAATAACACCATGGCAATTATGCTGAAAATAGCGTCAGTCCGGGTTATTTCCATTCAAATCATGCAAGTTAGAGTCCAAAACAAGGGCAAAAGTGTTTGGAAAATTAGATACGTTGGGGACATATCAGCCAACGTACATGTGAGATAACACATGTGGACACTAAGTGAAATAGCACATGGGGACAATTAGTGAAATTTCGAAATAGCACATAGTACGGGAAGAGTGGAGGAAGGGGAGGAAGAGGAAGGAGGGCCAGTGCCCCGGTAGGGGAAGGGGAGGAGGGAGGAGGGTTGGTGCCCAGTAGGGGAAGGGGAGGAGGGGAGGCTTACCGAGGCCCGGGACGGCGGCGACAGCGGGAAGAGGAGCGAGAGCGACGGTGAGAGAGTGAGGAAATTGTACAGGCAGGGAGAGTTGAGGGTGCTACGCTTAGTAGTAGCACGGGGCCAGATACCCGCGCTACTGCTAAGCACCGTAGCTGTAGAGCGGGGTGTGTTGGCCGCATCACTACTAAGTGCGGCGCACCAACTGGCACTGTGTATCCATAGTAGTATTGCGGCTATCTTGTTAGCTATAGAGCGGTCTTTAGACCCAAGGCTGCTGCTGTGGCCTCTCCCAGGGGCACAGCGGGGACCACTTAGCAGTAGCGCGGTGTACCTGTGCCCGCACTACTTCTAAAGTTGACCTGCAGCATTGTATTTTGCCACCATTTTACCCCACACCACTGTTAAGTGATCGCCTAAATGGGTTTTCCCAGTAGTGCCACCTCCCCCTCTGCACGAGCAGGGGGGAGGATGAGCACGGACAACCTCGATACAAAGGAATACACAAAGACCCCATGTCAACATAGCTTCATGAATCTCGACACACCTATGCCAACTACACTGGCACACCAAGTAGCTAGGATCCAACCAGATATGGTGGGACTAAACCTTCACACGCCCTTCATTGATATTGGATGCATTGTCGGGTCAGGGTCAGAGGGGAAAGGATTACTACTAACAAAACGAGCGTTGGAGTCGGTCCTCGGAGGCAATTTTCAGCCCATAACTAGTTGTCTATAATAAATCAATGGAGAAGGTCAGCAGTGTTGCCCTCCACCATGTCCTCCACTGACAGGATCCATCAGCATGGGTTGTGGGCATAGTTTTAAATAGCTGGCTATAGCTCCGCTATAACCCGCTATAGCCTTTTCAATAGGGTGCCGCTAAATGGTGGCCTTCACAAATAGCCTGCTATAGTTCCGCTGTAGCTGATTTGGAGGCCCGCCGCTATTTTCCATAGCCCGCTATTTAAAACATTGGTTGTCGGTGGTTCCTTCACGGACCCGGGAGAATAATGTCGCCGCCAACCCCATCGCAACGCACAGTGAGATCCAGCATGGTACTAGCCTTCATTTCAATTTATATATTTTGGGTAAAATATATGCAATGGATTGATTTTAGGGTTGTGTTAATTATGTTTATGTTGTGGTTAGTTAGGTGCCTATGTTATTTGAACATAGTCATTAATTTGATATAATTTATGTGTTAAGATAACTTGATCAAATGCTTATGGGTAATTTGAAATGTGCATATTTTAATTTGAATGTGTATCATGGCTATGTTAAAAAAATGTATGAAAGATAATCATGTATGTAGCTTCCACACCCATCTATACACACTCTTATTTATGACAACATAAACTTGTAATTCTGACTCAACTTATCTCAACTTTCTCGAACACTGTTGGGGATATAACTACTGGGTATGAACCACCTAGGAGGGGTAGGGTTATACCACTGGCGGTTTACCAATGAAGATGGTGGATCATACGAGCCTCGTGACGGCCCAAGACCCAGAGGTGACTTACGGCCCAGGTGGATGAACCGCCATGTATGTGTGACTTGTATTGTAAGGCAGGCCTAGTTAGTCACCGAGTCGGACATGTTGTATAAGCCGGCCGGGACTCTGTAAGCCGCAGGGCATCAACCTGTGTATATAAAGGGACGACCCAGCGGCGGTTTAGGACAAGAAACAAGAGATCGAGAACTAGGTCAAGCGTATTCGCTCCCTGGTAATTGAAACCCTAGCAATACATCCCAAACTGGAGTAGGCCTTTACCTTCATCGTAAGGGGGCCGAACCAGTATAAACTCTTTGTGTCCTTTATCCCGTTTAACCCCTTTAAGCTAACCTAGTTGCGATGGCCCTGCACTAAGTCCTTCTACTAGGACATCTTCCGTGACAATTCCACGACAGTTGGCGCCCACCGTGGGGCCAGCGCACGGTGGTTTCGAGTCCTTGAAGGGCAACTTCGAAGGGATCAAAGGATATGTTGTGGGCCGGATGACCAAGACTCATCGCGGCAAACTCTACATCGATGACGCAGGCTGGGGCCCCGAGGCCGGCTCAATCAAGTACGGGTACTGGGTCCCCTTCGGCAGAATCCACGTCTTCATCGGCAAGATCGGCGAACTAGGCCCTGAGCCGGACATCTGCACCGACATCATCGAGACGGCTCAGCGTGCACGACCCGCCCCGGTTCAAACCGCCATGAAGCGTGCCTTCGTTGGTTTCATCCACGGGACGGAAATTGGAGAAGGATCTTGATGACCCACAAGTATAGGGGATCTATCGTAGTCCTTTCAATAAGTCAGAGTGTCGATCCCAACGAGGAGCAGAAGGAAATGATAAGGCCTCTTTTGGTTCATAGGATAGGATTATCGTAGGAATAGGAATTTTGTAGGAAATGATATGGCATGTATCTCAAATCCTATGAGTAGGAATAGGAAATGAGATGTCATTTGGTTGACACCAAAGGAATTTTTTCATTGAGTCTAGGCTCATTTTTTTCCTATGAAATGTGGAGGATAGGAACCAATCCTATGTAGTAATAGGAATCTATTCCTATGAACCAAAGGGCTCTAAAGGAAAAAAACCCTATAAGAATCCTATCCTCTAGAATTCCTATGAAATTCCTCCAAACCAAAGGAGGCCTTAGCAGTTTTCAGCAAGGTATTCTTTGCAAGCACTGAAATTACCGGTAACAGGTAATTTTTTGATAAGGTAATTTGTAACGGTAACAAATAGTAAAAGTAAATAAGATGCAGCAAGATGTCCCAATCCTTTTGTAGCAAAGGACAAGCCTGGACAAACTCTTATATGAAGGAAAACGCTCCCGAGGACACATGGGAATTATCATCAAGCTAGTTTTCATCACGCTCATATGATTCGCGTTCGTTACTTTGATAATTTGATATGTGGGTGGACCGGTGCTTGGGTGCTTCCCTTCCTTGGACAAGCATCCCACTTATGATTAACCTCTCTTGCAAGCATTGCAACTACAAAAGAAGTATTAAGGTAAACCTAACCATAGCATGAAACATATGGATCCAAATTAGCCCCTTATGAAGCAACTCATAAACTAGGGTTTAAGCTTCTGTCACTCTAGCAACCCATCATCTACTTATTACTTCCCAATGCCTTCCTCTAGGCCCAAACAATGGTGAAGTGTCATGTAGTCGACGTTCACATGACACCACTAGAGGGAAGACAACATACATCTCATCAAACTATCGAAAGAATACCAAATTCACATGACTACTTACAGCAAGACTTCTCCCATGTCCTCGGGAACAAACGTAACTACTCACAAATCATATTCATGTTCATAATCAGAGGGGTATTAATATTCATAAAGGATCTGAACATATGATATTCCACCGAATAAACCAACTAGCATCAACAACAAGGAGTAAACACTACTAGCAACCCACAGGTACCAATTTGAGTCTTTGGGACAAAGATTGGATACAAGAGATGAACTAGGGTTTGAGATGAGATGGTGCTGGTGAAGATGTTGATGGAGATTGATCCCCTCCCGATGAGAGGATCGACGGTGATGACGATGGTGATGATTTCCCCCTCCCGGAGGAAAGTTTCCCTGGCAGAATAGCTCCGCTGGAGCCCTAGATTGGTTCCGCCTCGTGGCGGCGGAGTTTCGTCCCGCGAGCTTGCTTATGATTTTTTTTCCGGACGAAAGACCTCATATAGCAGAAGATGGGCATCAGAGGGCTGCTATAGAGCCCACGAGGCAGGGGGCGCGCCCCGACCCTCATGGATGGTGGGTGGCCCCCCTCTGGTGCTTCCTTCACCCAATATTTTTTATATATTCTGAAACATGCTCCCGTGAAGTTTCAGGACTTTTGGAGTTGTGCAGAATAGGTGTCTAATATTTGCTCCTTTTCCAGCCCAGAATTCCCGCTGCCGGCATTCTCCCTCTTCATGTATTGTGACATAATGTGTAATAACAGACCATAATTCAATAAATATCGATATAAAAGCATGATGCAAAATGGACGTATCAACTCCCCCAAGCTTAGACCTCGCTTGTCCTCAAGCGGAAGCTGAAATCGAAAAATATGTCCACATGTTTAGAGATAGAGGTGTCGATAAAATAAAATACGGACATGAGGGCATCATCATCATTCTTATAACATCAACATATATATATTGTCATATGATTTCTTATGCTAAAGTAACAATTCATTCACAATTTCAAGTATGAATCAGAAACTTCATGAAAAACTAACAAACTATAATCTTAGTCATTGAAGCAGTTACAATTTATCATAACATCAAAAAGAGTCAATATAAGAGCTTTTCAGCAAGTCCACATACTCAACTATCATTTAGTCTTTCACAATTGCTAAAACTCGCGCAATATTTATGGGTATGAAGTTTTAGTCAGACACAAAGAAAGATAGGGGCTTATAGTTTTGCCTCCCAACCTTTTACCTCAAGGGTAATGTCAGCAATAATAGTTCATGAAAACTCACATCCAATTAGCTATATATATCAGGATCTTTCCAACACATTGTGCTTGCCAAAGGATAAAATGTAAAAAGGAAAGGTGAAGATCACCGTGACTCTTGCATGAAGTATAAGACAAGAATAAAAGACAGGCCCTTCGCAGAGGGAAGCAGAGGTTGTCATGTGCTTTTATGGTTGGATGCACAAAATCTTAATGCGAAAGAACGGCACTTTATATTGCCACTTGTGATATGGACCTTTATTATGTAGTTCATCACTTTTATTTCTTCCACATCACAAGATCGTATAAAGCTTATTTTCTCCACACTAATAAATCATATATATTTAGAGAGCAATTTTTATTGCTTGCAACAATGACAACTTACTTGAAGGATCTTACTCAATCCATAGGTAGATATGGTGGACTCGCATGGCAAAACTGGGTTTAAGGATATTTGGAAGCACAAGTAGTATCTCTACTTGGTGCAAAGAATTTGGCTAGCATGAGAGGGAAATGCAAGCTCAACATGTCGGATGATCCATGACAATATAATTTATTTCAGATGTAAGAAAACATAACCCATTACGTTGTCTTCCTTGTCCAACATCAACTTTTTAGCATGTCATAATTTAATGAGTGCTCACAATCATAAAAGATGTCCAAGATTGTATATTTATATGTGAAAACCTCTCTTTCTTCATTACTTCCTATTAATTGCAACGATGACCAAAACTATGTTTGTCAACTCTCAACAACTTTTATTCATCATACCATTTATATGTGAAGTCATTACTCTCCACAAGATCCATATGATCTCTTTATTTATTTTTACTCTTTCTCTTTTATTTGTATTCCCTCAAGATCATAGCAAGATAATCAAGCCCTTGACTCAACACTAATCTTTATTATATATAGCTCACAGACTCGATTACATAGAAGGATCATAAAGCAAAAATTCAAAACTAGATCATGCTAAAACTTTATTCTACTGGATCAAGATATTACCAAAAAAGGATCGAACTAAGAAAAACGGTAAAGATAAAAGTGTGATGGTGATACGATACCGGGGCACTCCCCGAAGCTTGGAAGTTGCCTAGGGGAGTGCCCATACCATGCGTTTATGTCTCTTTCTTCGGGGTGGTGATGTTGGAGTTGTTGATGATTGTGCCTTCGTCCTTTTCATATTGTAATTGAGAAGGGCGATCTCCCCCTTTAAATCATCGACCTCCGATTCCAGCTTCAAGATCTTGTCACATAAATATCCTTTGCTTTTCTTCTGAAAACAAGAAGGAATAGATCGGTTGTTAGACAGTTTGGCCCTCTTGGGGAGACTAGACTTCTTGAACTTCACGTGCATATCCCCAGGTTGAGGTAGAGGGGCATCCTCCTCCTACGAACTTGAGTCATTGATCATCCTCAAGTGAGCATCCTCCTCATCATCCGTAGTTCGACTACAAGGAGATAGGTCCCCGTAGGTCTTTGGGTCAGCAATGAGATGTGAGACATAGCTCTCTCTGTCGGAGTCTTGGGAAGACATCTTGATCTAATCTGCAACAGAACAGCTCTAAACAAAAACAGAGGATCTTTGCGTGGTACGATGGTCAAGACCTTTGGGAGATTATATTATGAATTTTTACCGACCAAAAGAAGTATCGTGCAAGAAAACAGAGTCTAGAGAGCACACGAGGTGCCCACGAGGCAGGGGGCGCGCCCAGGGGGTAGGGCGTGCCTTCCACCCTTGTGGACGCCTC
This sequence comes from Triticum urartu, assembly GCF_003073215.2. NCBI lineage: Eukaryota > Viridiplantae > Streptophyta > Magnoliopsida > Poales > Poaceae > Triticum > Triticum urartu. The sequence goes on from NC_053024.1 coordinate 413,564,922, forward strand.
GTGTCCTTCCCGGACTACTTCTTATTTTCCTATTTTTTTTAAATATTCCACAACGGAGAAAAATTGCTATTAGAACTATTTTGGAGTCGGTTTACTTACCGTACCACATACCTCTTCCTTTTCGGAGTCTGAAACGTTCTGGAAAGTGTCCCTTATGTATTCCTCCGGGGTTACGGTTTCAATAACATTAGTTTCAACATTTATAGGATTACATGAGATATAATGTTTGATTCTTTGACCGTTCACCACCCTGGATTCGTGCCTTCGAAGTTGTTGATTTTTATAGCATCGGAACGATAGACCTCCTCAATGACGTAAGGGCCTTCCCATTTAGAAAGGAGTTTGCCTGCAAAAAAATCTTAAACGAGAGTTATATAACAATACATAATCACCTACATTAAACTCACGTTTTTGTATCCTTTTATCATGCCATCTTTTGACTTTTTCTTTAAACAGTTTGGCATTCTCATAGGCCTAGGTTCTCCATTCATCAAGTGAGCTAATGTCAAAAAGCCTCTTCTCGCCGGCAAGTTTGAAATCATAATTGAGCTCTTTAATGGCCCAATATGCCTTATGTTCTAGTTCTAGAGGTAAGTGACATGCTTTTCCATAAACCATCTTATACGGAGACATACCCAAAGGATTTTTATATGCAGTTCTATAAGCCCATAATGCATCATCAAGTTTCTTGGACCAATTCTTTCTAGATCTATTTACAGTCTTCTGCAAAATTAATTTAAGCTCTCTATTACTTAATTCTACTCGACCACTAGACTGTGGATGATATGGAGATGCAATTCTATGATTAACATCATACTTAGCAAGCATTTTACAAAAGGCACCATGAATAAAATGTGAACCACCATCAGTCATTAAGTATCCAGGGACTCCAAACCTCAGAAAAATAATTTCTTTAAGCATCTTAATAGAGGTGTTATGATCAGCACTACTAGTTGGAATAGCTTCTACCCACTTAGTAACGTAATCAACAACAACTAAAATATGTGTATACCCATTAGAGGAAGGAAACGGTCCCATATAATCAAAGCCCCAAACATCAAATGGTTCAATAACAAGTGAATAATTCATAGGCATTTCTTGGCGTCTACTAATATTACCAATTCTTTGACATTCATCACAAGACAAGACAAACTTACGGGCATCCTTGAAGGGAGTAGGCCAATAAAAACCGGATTGCAATACCTTATGTGCAGTTCTATCTCCAGCATGGTGTCCTCCATAAGCCTCAGAGTGACACTTGCATAGGATCTGTTCCTGTTCATGCTCAGGTACACAACATCTAATAACACCATCTACTCCTTCTTTATGAAGGTGTGGGTCATCCCAGAAGTAATTTCTTAAATCGTAGAAAAACTTTTTCTTTTGTTGGTATGTGAAACTAGGTGGTATAAATTTATCAACAATGTAATTAGAATAATCAGCACTCCATGGAGCAGTACGAGAAGCATGTATGACAGCTAATTGTTCATCAGGAAAACTATCATCAATAGGTAGTGGGTCATCAAGAACATTCTCTAACCTAGACAAGTTGTCTTCAACGGGGTTCTTAGCTCCCTTTCTATCAATAATATGCAAATCAAATTCTTTTAGCAAGATAACCCATCTAATAAGTCTAGGTTTAGCATCTCTCTTCTCCATAAGATATTTAATAACAGCATGATCAATGTGAACAGTTACTTTAGAATCAACAATATAAGGTCTAAACTTATCACAAGCAAATACAGCTGCTAAAAATCCTTTTTCAGTAGTAGCATAATTTCTCTGGGCATTGTCCAGAGTCTTACTAGCATATTGGATAACATTTAATTTATTATCAACGCTTTGTCCTAGAACAACACCTACAGCATAATCACTAGCATCACACATAATTTCAAAAGGGTAAATTCCAATCAGGAGGCTAAACAATAGGTGCAGCAATCAAAGCTTTATTAAGTATTTCAAATTCTTCTACACAATCATCATCAAAGACAAAAGGAACATGTTTTTGTAAGAGATTAGTCAGATGCCTAGAGAGTTTTGAGAAGTCTTTAATGAACCTCCTATAAAAACCGGCATGACCAAGGAAACTTCTTATACCTTTAATGTCCTTAGGACACGGCATCTTTTCAATAGCATCAACCTTAGCTTTATCAACTTCAATACCTCTTTCAGAAATTTTATGCCCCAAGACAATACCTTCATTAACCATAAAGTGGCACTTCTCCCAATTCAAGACAAGATTAGTTTCTTGACATCTCTGCAAAACTCAATCAAGGTTGCTTAAGCAATCATCAAAAGAAGTTCCATATACAGAAAAATCTTCCATGAATACCTCAACAATCTTTTCACAAAAGTCAGAGAATATAGCAGTCATACATCTTTGAAAGGTCGCAGGTGCATTGCATAAACCAAAAAGCATACGTCTATAAGCAAAGGTACCAAAGGGCAAGTAAAAGTGGTATTTTCTTTATCCTCTTTTGACACAGGTATTTGAGAGAAACCAGAATAACCATCTAGAAAGCAAAAATTTGTATGTTTGGATAATCTTTCTAGCATTTGATCAATAAAAGGTAAAGGGTAATGATCCTTTTTAGTAGCTTTATTTATTTTGCGGAAATCAATTACCATTTCTATAACCTATAACAATTCTTTGTGGGATCAATTCATCTTTATCATTAGGAACAACAGTAATACCTCCCTTCTTAGGGACACAATGGACATGACTTACCCACTGACTATCAGGAACAGAATAAATTATACCTGCCTCCAAAAGCTTTAGTATTTCTTTTCTTACCACTTCTTTTATCTTAGGATTTAACCGTTGTTGGTGATCAACAACCGGCTTCGTGTCTTTCTCCAATTTTATTTTGTGCTGGCATTGAGTGGGACTAATGCCCTTAACATCATCAAGAGTATATCCAATAGCAGCACAGTGCTTCTTCAGAGTTTTCAACAATTTATTTTCTTCATGCTCTGAAAGGTTAGCACTAATAATAACAGGATATATCTTGTTCTCATCAAGATAAGCATACTTAATAGTATCAGGTAATGGCTTAAGCTCAAACACGGGATCACCTTTGGGTGGAGGAGGATCCCCTAGAATTTCAACAGGCAAGTTGTGTTTCAAAATAGGTCCCTATTTAAATAATACTTCATCTATTTCCCTTCTTTCATTCATAAACATATCATTTTCATGGTCGAGCAAATATTATTCTAAAGGATCATTAGGGGGCATGGCAATAGAAGCAAGACCTATAATTTCATCTTCACTAGGAAATTCTTTATCATGGGGTTGTCTATGAAATTTAGCAAAATTAAACTCATGAGACATATCCCCCAAACCAATAGTAACAGCATCCTTTTTGTAATCTATCCTAGCATTAACAGTATTCAAGAAGGGTCTACCAAATATAATGGGACAAAAGTTATCTTGTGGGGAACCAAGAACAAGAAAATCAGCAGGATATTTAACTTTCCCACACAAGACTTCAACATCTCTAACAATCCCAACTGGTGAAATAGTGTCTCTATTGGCAAGCTTAAGTGTAACATCAATTTCCTCTATCTCAGCAGGTGCAATATCATGCATAATTTCTTTATATAAGGAATGAGGTATTGCACTAGCACCCATATCACATAAGCCATGATAGCAATGATCTCCTATTTTAACAGAAATAACAGGCATGCCTATAACAGGTCTATGCTTATTTTAGTATCGGGTCTAGCAATTCTAGCAGCTTCATCACAGAAGTAAATAACATGCCCATCAATATTATCGACCAAGAGATCCTTAACCATAGCAATACTAGGTTCAACTTTAATTTGCTCAGAGGGTGTAGGTGTTCTAGTATTACTCTTACGAACCACAATTGATGCTTTAGCATGATCCTTTATTCTAGCAGGGAAAGGTGGTTTCTCAATATAAGCAGTAGGAACAACATAATCAACATTATAAGTGTTAGTCTTTTCTTCAACTTTAATAGGTGAGACTACTTGTACTTCAACGGGAGGATTATATTTAAACCACTTCTCCTTAGGTAAATCAACATGAGTAGCGAAGGATTCATAGAAAGAAGCTACTATCTCAGAGTCAAGTCCATATTTAGTGCTAAATTCACGAAAGGCATCAGTATCCATAAAAGATTTAACACAATCAAACTTTGGGGTTATACCTGAATCCTTACCTTCGTCGAGATCCCAATATTCAGAGTTGCGTTTAATTCTTTCTAATAAATCCCATTTGAATTCAACAATCTTCATCATAAAAGAGCCAGTACAAGAAGTATCGAGCATGGAGCTATTATTGAGAGAAAGCCGAGCATAATTTTTTTGAATAATAATTTCTCTTGAGAGATCATGATTGGGGCATGAATATAACATTGACTTAAGCCTCCCCCAAGCTTGAGCGATGCTTTCTCCTTCGTGAGGCCAAAAATTATATATATAATTACGATCACGATGAACAAGATGCATAGGATAGAACTTTTGATGAAATTCCAATTTCAATCGGTTGCAGTTCCATGATCCCATATCATCACATAGCCTAAACCATGTCAATGCCTTTCCCTTCAAAGATAAAGGGAGGACCTTCTTCTTGATAACATCCTCGGGCATACGTGCAAGATTAAATAATCCACAAACTTCATCCACATAGATTAGGTGCAAATCAGGATGTAATGTTCCATCACCTGTGAAAGGATTAGCTAGCAGTTTCTCTATCATACCCGAAGGGATTTCAAAGTAAACAATTTCAGTAGGTTCGGTAGGTTGAGGAGCAACTCTTTGCTCTACTGGTCGGGGTGAATATACCCCGAACAAGCCCCTCAAAGGATTATGTTCCATAGTAACAAGTGATAGTAAATTTCAGCACACTATATAAATTTTTCCTTACCAAATTCCACTCACCAAAGGCGCTTCACTCCCCGGCAACGGCGCCAGAAAAGAGTCTTGATGACCCACAAGTATAGGGGATCTATCGTAGTCCTTTCTATAAGTAAGAGTGTCGAACCCAACAAGGAGCAAAAGGAAATGATAAGCAGTTTTCAGCAAGGTATTCTCTGCAAGCATTGAAATTATCGGTAACAGGTAATTTTGTGATAAGGTAATTTGTAACGGGTAACAAATAGTAAAAGTAAATAAGGTGAAGGAAGATGGCCCAATCCTTTTTGTAGCCAAGGACAAGCCTGGACAAACTCTTATATGAAGGAAAACACTCCCGAGGACACATGGGAATTATCGTCAAGCTAGTTTTCATCACGCTCATATGATTCACGTTCATTACTTTGATAATTTGATATGTGGGTGGACTAGTGCTTGGGTGCTGCCCTTCCTTGGACAAGCATCCCACTTATAATTAACCCCTCTTTCAACCATCTGCAACTACAAAAGAAGTATTAAGGTAAACCTAACCATAGCATGAAACATATGGATCCAAATCAGCCCCTTATGAAGCAACTCATAAACTAGGGTTTAAGCTTTTGTCATTCTAGCAACCCATCATCTACTTATTACTTCCCAATGCCTTCCTCTAGGCCCAAACAATGGTGAAGTGTCATGTAGTCGACGTTCACATGACACCACTAGAGGAAAGACAACATACATCTCATCAAAATATCAAACGAATACCAAATTCACATGACTACTTACAGCAAGACTTCTCCCATGTCCTCAGGAACAAACCTAACTAGTCACAAATCATATTCATGTTCATAATCAGAGGGGTATTAATATTCATAAAGGATCTGAACATATGATCTTCCACCGAATAAACCAACTAGCATCAACTACAAGGAGTAATCAACACTACTAGCAATCCGTGGGTACCAATTTGAGGCTTTGGGACAAAGATTGGATACAAGAGATGAACTAGGGTTTGAGATGAGATGGTGCTGGTGAAGATGTTGATGGATAGTGACCCCCTCCCGATAAGAGGATCGATGGTGATGACGACGGTGATGATTTCCCCTCCCGGAGGAAAGTTTCCCTGGCAGAACAGCTCCGCCAGAGCCCTAGATTGGTTTCGCCTCGTGGCAGCGGAGTTTCGTCCCGTGAGCTTGCTTATGATTTTTTTTCCGAACGAAAGACCTCATATAGCAGAAGATGAGCATCAGAGGGCTGCCAGAGGGCCCACGAGGCAGGGGGCGCGCCCCCCCGCCCTCGTGGATGGTGGGTGGCCCCCCTCTGGTGCTTCCTTCGCCCAATATTTTCTATATATTCTGAAACGTGCTCCCGTGAAGTTTCAGGACTTTTGGAGTTGTGCAGAATAGGTCTCTAATATTTGCTCCTTTTCCAGCCCAGAATTCCAGTTGCTGGCATTCTCCCTCTTCATGTAAACCTTGTAAAATAAGAGAGATAGGCATAAGTATTGTGACATAATGTGTAATAACAGCCCATAATGCAATAAATATCGATATAAAAGCATCATGCAAAATGGACGTATCAGATATGTGTCTGGTGATGAGACAACCGTCCACTCTGATGGTGAGTCGTCCACAGGTAAGACTAATTCATTGTATCAACTGCAAGATGGCCGGCTTGGGAGCTGTTCCGATGGTGACAGCATTCCGGACCCCTACGAGCCGCTGAATAGGGTCGCTATCTTCATGGCTGGTACACAACCGTTGCTTGGTTCAACAACCACCGCGGCTATGACCTCTGGCTCAATGACTGCGGCAGCGGCTGGTGCTGGCAGTTCTGCACGCCCGCCGGCTCAAATTCTCACAGAGTTATTAGAGGCTCTGGCGACTCTGATGGGGGTGGAGGTAACCCTGGACAACCAGGAACAACACAAGATGGAACTAGCAAAATTACGATATGAGATAGCTCAAGCCAAGGGAGAGTTGGCCGTTGAGAACACTAGGATGGCTGCAGAGCGGGCAGTTTTGGATGCCCGGGCACAGCGGATCCAAGCAAATTCCTTCCGGCTTACGTTAGATCAGAACGCTTCAAATGAGGCCATGAGGAGGAGGCACCGGAGTTATCTACCCCTAGGTTTATGAACCGAGGAACCTCTTCAACACACCTGGAGCAGGGACCAGTGACCCGTCGGTGGTGAACTGGGCGGTCGAAGCACTTGGGACTGGAGCGCCGGTTCAGCCACGGGCACTGGACCCGCCACGTTTGGATAATACTCCGCCTCAGTGTAGTCCAACACCTTCGGGTCACTATTTTAACCCGTTGGACAATATGATTGTCGTGGCAACGCGATTGGCGGCTTTACCGGTCAAAGGCAAGTCTCCGACGGTGATAGAGACTCGGAGGGCCAGAGAACTTCTTCAGACAGCTGTGGCTCAGCAGGCGGCTTATTCTTACAGTCGTGAGCGGATCCATTCAACCCCTCATCCAAGACGGAGTTACAACAGGCACATTGACTCTCCGGCGGTGTCAAGCAGTGAACATCGCCGTAACCAGCTACGTGGACATGACCCGGCGCGTGGTGGTACCAATGCTCAAACTCTGGTGGATCAGGGCAGAGCGCGTCGGGAGGCCGAGCTGGCGGCTCAGCAAGCTACTCATCAACACTCTCCGGCTTATCCGTCAGTTTCAGTGGAGGCAGGCGTGATTTCAAAAACCTTGGGTGTGCCATGTCTAGTGTCAGCTCTGCATAACGAGCGTTTACCCAAGGATTTCAAGGGTCCTCGCAAGGTGCCTAATTACACAGCAGCTGAAGCTTGGATTGAAAGTTATGAGATGGCCATGGAGAAGCTGGATGTTAGCGATGCTGCATGTGCTAAGTATTTCACTGTGATGTTGGACGGGTCGGCTCGTACTTTGTTGAAAGGGCTGCCTGCCAACTCCATCGGTTCATGGGCGGAGCTGAAGGCCCATTTTATCCAAAATTTCAAAGACAGATGCAAGCAACCCATGTCAATCCTGGATTTGGATTCTTGTGTCCAAGGTGAGGGCGAGTCAACAATCCACTGGGTGCGCCGGATCTCGACTATTATACACTTGTTAGACAGCATCAACGTCGACTCAACGGTTTTGATGTTGGAGAAAAATGTTGTTTCCTCCCCCTCAAGTAGAAGCTCAGACGGATTAAGCACCACTGCAGTGACATGGGGGTGCTCATGGCGGCTCTTGTCAAGTATGCTGACTTCAACAGTACCAAGGACCCTGAGTCTGATGATGAAAAGCCGGGAAAGGGAAAGAAGAGCGACAACATGAAAGGGCAGCAATATAACCCGACAAGCCAAGGTGGTAATGGTAAGCGTAAAGCCGACGATAGTTTAGATTTTGTTGCTAACACCAGAGCGCAGAATAATAGTCAGCGTTGCAAAGGAAGGCCGGCTCAGCCCGGAGGGTCGAAATTCGACCTCGAAGCAGTGATGAATAAGCCTTGTCCGAGGCACGGTACACGCAAGAGGCCGCCCACTCATTTGTGGAAGGACTGTTTTATTATGAAGGAGTTCAAGGCTTCCAATCTTTTTCATAACAACCATAGCCCAAACGGCGGTTCAGGATTCAGCTCTCATGGATCGGGCTTTGGTAGTGGCGGTTTTAATTCTGGTTTTCAGGGCCAAGGCAATCAAGGTGGTTATAATCAACAGTTTGGTCAAGGGAATCAGAAGCAGCAGTCTGGTTATCAGAATAACCCAAAGCAGTTGAATAGTGGACAGTACCACGTCTTCATCACAATTTTATGCAAGCGGGATCAGAAGCTCCATAAAAGGGCAGTGATGGAGGCAGTATCATCAATATCCTTTATTATGATACTTTCTGTCGCATGGGACTGATCGACAAAAATCTTAAACCTTCCAATACTGTTTTCCATGGAGTGGTGCCTGGCAAGTCAGCGTACCCGGTGGGAAAGATTGCTTTGGTAGTAGCCTTTGAGGATGAGCATGACTCCAGAGCTGAGACGTTGACCTTTGAGGTGGTCAAGATCCAGAGCTCGTATCACGCTCTGTTTGGGCGGCCGGCTTATGCAAAATTCATGGCACGACCTTGTTATGTTTATTTGTAGCTTAAGATGCCGGGTCACAAGGGCACCATCATAGTGCATGGAAGCCAGAGGATAGCATTGGAGTGTGAGGAAGGTGATGCTGCTTATGCTGAGTCTGTCTGTGCAACAGAAGAATTGAAATTTTACAAGGATAATGTTGACCCGACGGACATGACATCTTTGAAGAAGCCAACCACAGAGCATGGCCTCCTGTTGAAGTTTAAGTCAGCGGATTACACTAAGCTAGTTGATTTCGTTCCTGGAGATTCATCCAAGCAGTTCAATATTAGTGCTAATCTGGATCCAAAATAGAAAAGCACGCTCATCGAGTTGATCCGTGAGAATCGGGACATCTTTGCATGGAAATATTCATACATGCTAGGTGTACTGAGGGAACTCGCTGAGCACACTCTCAATATTGATCTGAAGTTTAAACCGGTCAAGCAATTCCTTCGTCATTTCAATGAAGAGAGGCGCAAGGCCATTGGTGAAGAAGTAGCTCGGCTCTTGGTGGCTGGATTCATTGTTGAAGTTTTTCATCCTGAGTGGTTGGCTAACCCAGTGCTGATACTTAAGAAAAACGGTATTTGTCGCATGTGTGTGGATTATATAATTCTTAACAAGGCCTATCCGGCTAATCCTTTTGCTCTCCCCCGTATTGATCAGATTATTGATGCTACGATGGGTTGTGAGCGTTTGAGCTTTTTGGATGCTTATTCTGGCTATCATCAGATCAAGATGGCAGTTAAGGACCAGGAGAAGACAACCTTCATCACGCCCTTCGGAGCCTTTTGTTATGTGTATATGCCTTTTTGGCTCAAGAGTGCCCATGCGACTTACCAACGGTGTGTGCAAAATTTCCTTCATGATCAGATCGGGCGCAATGTTCATGCTTATGTGGATGATATCATGGTGAAGTCCAGGAAGGACACCTTGATAGATGATTTGCAAGAGACCTTTGACAATCTCCGGATCTACAAGATGATGCTTAACCCAGCCAAGTGTGTCTTTGGCGTACAAGCAGGCAAGATCTTAGGTTTTCTGGTTTCTGAACGAGACATTGAAGCTAACCCAGATAAAATAAAGGCCATCACCTCCCTGGCTAAACCGGCATGTATCAATGATGTTCCACGTCTGGCGGGTCATATTGCGGCCCTAAGCTGGTTCATAAGCCGGTTGGGTGAGAAGGCTATCCCTATATACCAGATGATGAAGAAGACAGATCACTTTGTCTAGAGTGATGCTGCTGATAAGGCGTTTGAGGCCTTGAAGAAACAGTTAGCTGAGCCGCCGATTCTTGCTGCTCCCATTGATAAAGAGCCCTTGTTGTATGTGGCTGCTAATAGTCGAGCTGTCAGCGTGTCGATAGTGGTAGAAAGGAAGGAGTCGGGCAAAGAATATCCGGTTCAGCGGCTGGTTTATTATATCAGTGAGGTGCTTATTGAGTCCAAGCAGAGATATCCGCATTGGCAGAAGCTTGTATATGGGGTGTTCATGGCTAGTCGAAAGCTCAAGCAATATTTTATGGGTCATCCCATTACTGTGGTTAGTTCTGCCCCTTTAGGGGATATTATTCAAAACAGAGAAGCCACAGGTCGGGTAGCCAAGTGGGCCATTGAGCTTAGACCCCATGGTTTGATGTATATGCCTCACACAGCCATCAAGTCTCAAGCACTTGTGGATTTCATCAATGATTGTACAAAGTTGCAGATGCCCGAGGAGAAGCCGGATAGCAAATATTGGACTATTCACTTCGATGGATCCAAGCAGTTGGAAGGCTCGGGAGCTGGAGTTATCTTGACTTCCCCATGAGGTGATAAATTTTGTTATGTTTTATGATTGATGTTCCCTTGTACTAACAATGCAGCCGAGTATGAGGCCTTGCTCCATGGTCTTCGGATGGCTAAGGAGATGAACTTAAGCCGAGTGAGCTGTTTTGGTGACTTAGATTTGGTTGCTCGGCAAGTTTCTGGCACTTGGGATTCTAAGGACCCACTCATGGCGGCTTATCACCGAGAGGTTGATATTACTGCTGGTCACTTCAAGGGATATCAAGTATAGCATGTTGATCGAAGGAAAACGAGGCAGCGAATGCTTTAAGCCGGTTGGGATCCCAGCGTAAGCTGGTACCACCCAATACTTTCCTTGATATTCTGCACAATCCTTCAGTCAAACTGCCTACAGAGGAAGATCTTACTATTCCTGACCCGGAAGGACAGCTGGTGGCGGCTCTTCATGCTATTCCTGATTGTACAGTTCCATATTTGGCATATATGACCCGGGGTGAGTTACCTGAAGATGAAGCTTTGGCCAGGAAGATAACTCGGCACTCTAAGTCAATGTCTATTGTCAATGGAGAGTTGCATCGTCGCAATGTTACATGGGCGTTTCAACGTTGTGTTTCTCCCAAGGAAGGCTGTGAGACCTTACGAGAGATTCATGAAGGAGATTGTGGTCATCATGCCGGCTCTAAGTCTCTCATAGCCAAGGCTTTCCGTCATGGGTTTTATTGGCTCACAGCTCACGCTCATGCGGAGGATTTGGTCAGTAAATGTGATGGTTGTCAGAAATTCTCACGACGAGCTCATGTGCCAGATCAAGAATTGAGGATGATTCCAACTGCTTGGCCATATGGAGTCTAGGGGCTTGATATGGTTGGACCTTTCAAAAGCTTCAAAGATAAAAAGACCCACCTTTTGGTGGCGATTGATAAATTTACAAAGTGGGTTGAAGCAGAGCCGGTTAGTAAGTGTGATGCGGCAACGGTGGTTCAATTCATCAAAAAGGTGATTTTTTGTTTTGGTTTTCCACACAACATTATAAATGATAATGACACTAATCTGTCCAAAGGTGCTATGAAAGAATTTCGTCAACGAGAGCATATTCGACTTGATGTATCATCAGTGGCTCATCCCTAGTCCAATGGTCAAGCTGAGAGAGCCAATCAAGAAATTTTGAGAGGTATCAAGCCCTGGCTTATGGTTCCTTTGCAGAGGATGCCGGGTTGTTGGGTGGAGGAGTTACCCTCAGTGTTATGGAGTATCAATACTACCCCAACAGATCGACGGGTTACACGCCTTTCTTCATGGTTGACAGGGCAGAGCCGGTTCTCCCTAGTGACATCCATCATGACTCGCCTCGAGTGGCGGCTTATGTTGAAGCAGATAATGAAAAGGCATGCCAAGATGCACTGGACCTGTTGGATGAGGAGCGCGACCTTGCGGTGGCTCGTTCGGTGATTTACCAGCAAGATCTTCGTCGTTACAACAGCTGCCGGGTTAAAACCAGGACCTTTCAAGAAGGTGATTTGGTGCTCCGACTTATCCAAGATCAAACTGATATGCACAAGCTATCCCCGCCTTGGGAAGGGCCCTTTGTGGTCAGCAAGAATCTAAACAAGGGGTCATACTACCTTATCGATGTTCGAGACCACAAGGACTCACGCACGTCGGAGGAGGAGACCCACCGGCCGTGGAATATTTCTCATCTTAGGCCTTATTACACTTGAGCCATTGGCACTTGTGATGTACATATTTCAGTGTATATATTATGATGAATATAATAAAGCTGGGATCCCTGATAATTCAGGGCCTCTGTCATTTCATTTCTAATATAGGTACCCAGTGAGCACAGCTAAAAATATATCAGTTGGGGGCTCCCTGTTCACAAAACAACCCCTTGGCTTGAAACGCCAGGTGTATAACACCAAAAAATTAGTTAATCCTGCCTTGTACATCTGCCACTCCGCCCAGGTAATCCTGGAATGACCCGCTGAACTCTTGACAGTCAATCTTATTAAAGACCCTGAACTTGTCAAGGTTAAAATGGTGGTTGCTCATGTGAGGTCCGGCTTAGAAGGTTTGAAGCATTAGCTAGTGGTTGTGCAAGCCCATGAAAAACACTTCGGTTTTAGGCCCGGCCGCCTATGAAATCCTTGTTTTCTGATTTTTATTTGATTTGAAGATTACTTTTTTGAGGTTTTTTTCCTTGTGACATATTGATACATGATTGGAAACTATTGATGACTATTATAGCTTGTGTTTCATATTGTGAACCTCTTTGGGGTTTATTTCACCCAGCCTGGTTTTAGACTATAAGTCGCCAGGATATGCTTGGAGTGTTATGCTCTAGGATATGGACTAATGTCCTTTGCTGCATGCAGCGTTATAAACCGGTAGTATAAATCAATTAAACATGGTTTTGTTCTCTCAATCTGTGGGTTGTAACCCTTACTGCACAGGTATGATAAACCGACAGTGTACACAAATATCACAAGTATGATATTTTGTTATAATTATGATTAAACCGGCCCTGGTTATGGACAGAGTAAGTCCCAAGTGGTTTTTATATAGGGTGTTATGACTCGCCCTGGGGTAAACCGCCAGGGCACTTGCAATCTATTTGGGTGCAGGTACAATAATAAATCTGATCCGCATATTTGATAATATCATGAACACAAGTGGTAGATCTTCAATCCATGGATCACCAGTGTTAAGTAGACGAAATGTGCATGAGCACAGCAGATCAAAAGTTCAACTAGCCTATTACAAGGCATACAATGCCCCAAAGAGGAAGTGTTTTTGAGACGCAAACATCAAAGTGTTATGCTTAATACGCCGGTTCATGGCTCCTGACGGGTTGAAGCCTCCGGGTCATCCTGCGCTGCGTCTTCTTCTTCTTCTTCTTCAGCTCCTTGATTATCCATCAGTTGGAAGTCAGGCGTAGCCCAGTTGGTATAGGTCAACGCTCTAAACACAGCTTCATCATCGATAAGGTTGGATGGATCAATATCAGGAGCGAAGGTGTGCTTACAAATCGGTGGGATGAGATCTGTCTCCTAATGAACCGGCACCTTCACCTTTTTATTATCAGCGTCATAAGCTGCCTGGTATTGAGATAAATTGGTTTCTTTAGCCAGCCGGGTTGCTAATGGACGCATTGATCTTACTATATCGGCAAAGTCGTCAGCACTAAAGGGTGACCCATCTTCCTTTACACTTGGGGAACCATTGGCCAGGTTTTCTGGATCAAGATCTGCTTGCCACACCTTGGCCCGGCTTAACGCAGTTAAAGTGCCGGCTCTGGCAGAGGCTCGCTTTAATTCTTCAATCCTCTTGGGTACCACTGACAAACTTTCCCATGTGCGTCCTTGATAAGAGTGGGCGGCTATTTCTTGTGCAGAGCAGTAGCAATGGTCCGTTGAGCACTAGTGTATAATTGTTCTACAAGAGTGTAGACGGCTTTCAACCTGATACGCATGTCTGAGCCCAACTTGACGCTCCGAGAACCTGCATTAGTTAATTTGTTGATAAGCCGGTAGGTGTTTATAATGGATTGATAACGATGAAAGCAGTCATGATCATTACTTACCGAAGATGGCCAATGACATATTATTGATTTGCTGTTGTAAACCGGACAGTTCATCAGTCACCGGTTTAAGCGTGGCTTCAGCTTCTTCTGCTCTCTTCAATAGAGCCATTTTTTCGTTCTCCCAGCCATCCTTATCAGTGTTGAAGTTTTGTTTAAGCTGCTCAATGTTCTCCAAAGCAGCTTTCAGTTCTGACTTGGCCTTGGATGTTTCAGATTGCTGCGTTTTGATGTTGGCCTTTAGATCATTGAGCTGTGAGTCTTTCTCAGTTAATCTAGCATGTGACATGAGCACACATGGAAAGTATTACAATCATGATTATTTTTTTAGTCCCAAGAACAATACAAGTATTATCCTTGGCCCTTGGGTGCTAATGCATATTGCTCTTTTAAGACAAATTTTTGAAGTCCCAAGCACAATACAAGTATTATCCTTGGCACTTGGGGTCTAATGCCTATTGCTCTTTTGAAAGATGAATTTATCTGATGACTTGGGTGAAATGATCCGGTTTATCAAAATTATTGAAGTGTTGATCTATCAATGTTGTTAAGTCCCATTTTAACTTGACAAGTTTAAACCGGCCCTTGGGGGCTACAGATCCAAAGTTGAATCCTGATATTTAAAGTCCTGACTTAACATGATAATTAAGCCATCCCTTGGGGGCTACTAGTGAGGGAGATATTCTACTTTGTGGCTATTTGAAAAGTCTACAGAATATTCAATCCTATCATACTCTATAGACTTGGCGGCCGATAGACATATGATTATGAAGAGAATAGGGATTAGAGTACCTCATAGCGTTCCTTCATCAAGTTGACTAAGCCGGCTTCAAAGTCGCGGCTTGTGTGTAGACAGTTTAAATAACCGGAATGGATTTCTTGAACGCTGAAATGTGAGTAGCCTTCTAAGTCTATTTTCCACTTGCCTTTATCAACAGTGGAAAACTCTTCTTTGGCACTATGCTTGGACAGAGCAGTGGGGTTACCCGGCGTGGTATATCCGAACCCAGTGACAACAACATCGTCAGCCTTTGTTTCCGAAGGCTTGATGGGATTTGGAGGATTAGGGATGACCGGTTCAACATCCATTCGATCCATGGTAACTTCATTCTCTTCTAGTGGTAGATCATCAACAATAGCTTCAGCAGTTGGATGAGAGAGTTCTGGTTGTTGTTGTTTCGACTCAGACGGGTTGGAGTCGTCGACCGTTTTGTTCAGTTTTGCCTTTTTGCTGGGCTTGGCCTGGCCCCTGAAAATAAGAAGCACAAAGAGGTCAGCATATTGATCAGGCACGAAGTTTTGAATAATTACATATACCCTTACCCAGGTACAGTCTTGAAAGCTGGGATTTGGGTTCCCGTTGAGTCACCATAGGAAGAGTGAGATGTTCCCTGATAATTTGAATCAGACGGGTTAAGAGGTTGACGAAACCCGCCTTGGGGTAGTCTAAGTCGGAAATTTTTAAGACCTACGGTCGACGTTTGTGAGGTGCTGGGGTGTTTGGTAAGCCAGAGGATAAAACTCCACTACCACTATTCCGGGTTGTCCGGCGAGCTTCATGTTCCTGCTTCTTCAAAAGAAAGTTGGGATCCAAATAAGCCAAAGGATGAGAAAACCTTACTTTCCGGCTTGCCTGACGAATTTTCTGTTTTGGCACAGACTCTGAGCCGGAGGGAAGAACAATTACCTCGTTGTCACCCGCACGGCTGGCTTCAGCTTCCTCCTGATAACAATCATTGTCAATGAGATGTATAAAAAATGAGCCAGGAGAGTCAAGTTCTAACTCCGACTCATCATCATCACTGTCATCATCCGAGTTTAACCCGGCGGGTTCGATGGTTTTCTTCTTAGCAGGCCTCTTGGTGACCTTCGTCTTGGTATGAGCCGGTTTCGCCGGTTTTTTTTGCGGTTTCTTTTTCCAAAATGAAGAGTTGGCCTGTTAAAATCAAAAGGTCATAAGTAGGCAATATTAATGCAAATGTGATTAACCGGAAGGTGTGCAATACTTACAGCTGGCGGTTTGTTGAAGGAGCAGAAAGGACTAAGTCTTGTTTTACTGCAATCTGCCGAAGATTTGTTCAGCATGGTGGCTTCAGTAATTTCTACATCAGACAGTTGAATGTTGCAATGGCGTTGGGAACCTTTTAAATTGCCAGTGTATTCGCACATTAAGCCGGGGTGATGGCTTAATGGCAAGATGCTCCCGGACACCCAGCATCGAACAAAGTCGATGCCGGTTAGGCCATTAGCCATGAAGGCTCTGAGCTTTGAAAAAGCCGGTGTATATTTGGCCCGTTCCTTTGCATTGATCTGTGGGGGAAGTGGATGTGTGTTGCTAAGCCGATGATCGCGGTAACCCAACAAAGGATTTTCGTCTGCTGGAGATGTATCTTGGCAGTAAAACCAAGTGTGGTTCCAATCTTTGGGGTGACTCGGCGGCTTGGCGTAGGGAAAGCTGGCTTCTTGCCTCTTCTGAATTGAAACCCCAACGAGTTCCAAGCTGGGCCCGTCAGCAAACTCTGTTTGACGGTTTAAGTAGTTAAATTCTCTGAATAATTCAACTATGGGCTCCTCTTGAAGATAAGCTTCATAAAATACTTGAAAGTTGCAAATATTGGACACAGAATTGGGCCCAATATCTTGAGGGTGAAGTTGGAAAAAATGAAGAACGTCGCGGAAAAACTTTGAGCCCGGCGGGCTAAACCCCCGAATCATGTGGTCAGTGAAACAATCACTTCTCCATCCTTGGGCTTAGGTGGATTTTCTTCACCAGGGACCCTCCAGTGGATGTCCTCTTTCTTAGCTAAGGTGTCGGTTGCAACAAAATTGTTTAGGTCTTCTTCGATAACCCGAGATCGAACCCAGTTGCAAGCAGTGTATGTCTTAGTCATTTTTTGCTGATCTGAAAGGAGGATTATGCCGGTTTAAAGATTATATGGTTAAACCGTCTATTGGTTTAACAGCAAATAATAATGAATCATGCATGCAAAGGTGTTAAACCGGAGGATAACATTGAAATCATAAAGGTGAGTTATTGGCGGCTTAAAAGCGGGTTAATGGTACCCGGCGGGTTACGGTTTCTGAGCTAAGCCGCCCATACAATTATTGATTTACAGATCTGAGAGTGGAAAAGTTGCGAAGTGTTGGAAAAACAGATTTCACAAATTGATGCTATGATTTTGGATCTACAACACTTCAAATAATGGAAAATATCTAAACCTAAGTGGCAGTAGTTGAGCAGTTCATGTGTCCAGATTGGGTTTCTCACGCAGAGGAGATGTTTTAATATCAAAAATTAGTATGACAACTACCACCGTGCTGGAGGAGTATAAAGTTTGGATCGAAATCTCAAAATACAGTGAAGAACAAAGAAAGGCAGAGATGAACTGCGACGAACTTGTGGAAACCCTAATGGAATCTACGGCGAAAGGAAAAGGGAGAACTCACCGGAGCTGTTGAATGGCGGAGATGCGCGGACGGACTTTGGTCAGTTTAGGTTGATGCGGCAGCCGTAGACGAGGCAGTGGTGAAGGTCGACGGCGGCGGCGGAGCTCAGGCGCAGAGGCGTCGTGAGGTAGAAGATGGAGACGAGAAGGCGAAGGGGGAAAGTGAGAAGGGACCCCTGGCCCTATTTATAAGGCTGGAAAGATAAAGTGGCATACGTGGGAATCGAGGAGGTTAAAAATGGATATGTGACAGCACAGACACCTTGATTTTCAGAGGCTCATTAAAAGAGAGGGTATATTAAGATTTGGGCCTTGCGTAATATTAATGACAGATGATGTCACGGCGGGTTAGCATAATCCTAGGAGATGACGTCACGACGGGTTACAAGATCTCGTAAGAGCAAATGAGGAAGGATTTTTTCTAAGTATTGAAGATTGATATGAACAAGTTCACATCAACTTGGGGCCTAATGTTGGGGATATAACTACTGGGTATGAACCGCCCAGGAGGCGTTGGGTTATACCACTGGTGGTTTACCAATGAAGATGGCGGATCATACGAGCCTGGTGACGGCCCAAGACCCAGAGGTGACTTACGGCCCAGGTGGATGAACCGCCATGTATGTGTGACTTGTATTGTAAGACAGACGTAGTTAGTCACCGAGCGGGACACATTGTATAAGACGGCCGGGACTCTGTAAGCCGTCGGGTGTCAACCTCTGTATATAAAGGGACGACCAGGCGGCGGTTTAGGACAAGAAACAAGAGATCGAGAACTAGTTCAAGCGTATTCGCTCCCTGGTAATCGAAACCCTAGCAATACAATCCCAAACTGGAGTAGGCCTTTACCTTCATCGTCAGTGGCCGAACCAGTATAAACTCTCTGTGTCCTTTGTCCCGTTTAACCCCTTTAAGCTAACCTAGCTGCGATGGCCCTATGACTAAGTCCTTCTACCAGGACATCTGCCGTGACAATTCCACGACAAACACTTTCTTCTCCTACGCCTGAGTTATATTTGTTGACAAGAGGCTCCGAAGCTTACCAAAATTTCCAGGGGTCTATGTTCTTCAAAATATGAACAACACGGATTCGCTGACATTCCAAGGAAGTGTCGGTATCTCCGTTTGTGCGGTCATGCATAGAATGTTTAATGCTAGAGCAGGACATAGAAGTCATAGAGATAGTTGAGCAAATGGAGTTGGACTCGCCTTTTATGCTGCTATCATAAACAAGAGTGGTGTATGTTCTCCTAGCACCCAAAACTTATAGACCAATGATGAAACTCATGGCATTTAGACATATTAAAGGTCCAACTAGATTTGGCAGTGTGTTGATGAATAATTGAAATTCTGTAACTCATGCTACCATGGCAAATGTACCTTTTATGTACAACATAAGATTCATTGAGTTATCTTAGGTGTATAACTTCTTTTATCTCACACCTCATATATATTTCAAATTCTTCATTTTTATCGCTCCTAAAAGTTACACACACTTTGATCTCTCTCACCTCTAGTGTGCCTAAGTTATTGTCTCTCAAAAATTTGATAAGTGTTCTTTTTAACTAGATACCCAAATTTGTCGACGTAACCAACAAAGACTATTGGGTTTCCCCTTACCTCATACATGGTGGAGATGTGAGAGAGTCCACATGATCTATTTCTTTTCTCGGAGAAGCAGGCGGGCACTCAAAAATGGATGGCAATGCCTCTATTTTGCATTAGGTCCTTGCTCTGGATTTTTAGCATAATATGGATAACTTCCAATAGTGATGTTTGTCCATCATCACGCCACCGCCCTAGTCCAGTTTGAGAGGAGTTTTGGTTAAGCTATTACTTGTGTGTTAATTTGAGTTTAGGTATATTTAATACTTGAGTTTGCTTTTACTAGTTTTGCACTGAGTTGAACATGTTTTCCCACTTTGTGCGAACATATGTACATCAATTTTAGTGGTGTTGCAAAAGATTTATTGATGATCATGTAGTTAGTTGATAGTGTATACGAACTGAGAGTGGAGCTAAGAGACTTAAAATTGTATACTAATCAATTGTAATTTTATTAGCTCCGCTTGAAAATCGTTTACATTGGCTATTTATTTTGGAATTACCGACTATGTACATTCATTTGTGAACGACCTCCCAAGCGAGGGGGTATGATCTTTTTGACTGCATCCATTCAACAAACCATTAGGTTATATTGGTCGCCTTAATCTGTATGTGTATCATGGGGGTATTATATTTTAGTCGCACTACACGAATTAGATCGCCAATCACATTACAAATTTATCGAATCAGAGTCGGCTCATTGCATCAACTATTGGTTCAGAAAGTCGAATAGAGATTTGTGAGATAATCATTCTCGCCATCTCTCTGCAGTAGCTCGATCTCCACAATTCTAAGTATGTAATCATTTAAATTAGCTTTGTTTAGTATATGTATAATCATGTTTATATTCTAACTCAAAATTATTTTTAGTAGGATAGAGCTGAGATATCCATCAAGAAGATATCTGGTAGTTGGCCTGGAAAGGCGACATGAAGATGCCATATTGGTAGACTACTTGAGATGACAACAATGACATAGCCAATGAAGATATGCTTATTTTTTGGTTTGCGCAATACAACTTTTCAGAGTTCGGCACTTGTTTTATATGTTGGTAGTGAACTATTGAAATGTATATGTTGTCTTCCAATGATTGGAAAACGATAAATGTATTATGAGATGCAATGCACTTATGTGAGAAACGATAGTGTGCATGCGTGTGTGTGTATGCGATTCAAGATTTTGTTTGTGAGAGATTATGAAAGTGTGTTGTAAATTTGAAATATAGATCAAGCTAAAAGAAAATGCCAAACCTGAACTAGAAATGGAGGTGGTTTTGCATGTGGAACCACATGAAAAGTTAAACTAGTAGTAGCAGCTCATAGGCTGAAACTGCCTGGTTCTTCAAGTATTGGAGGCGGTTTGAAACGGCCTCCATTAGTACGAAAATTAGCGGTACTTGCCAACAAGTGGAATGACCGCCACATGGGTGTGTTCGAGAATCGCCCCCAAAGCCTTGTTTTATACTAGTGGACTCAAAAGTGTTGGTGTTGTCTTGACGCCCCGTAACATACACAAACCTAACTGAAAAAAAGGAAAAGATCCCTCCAGTCGACGGAGAGTCGAGGTCCACCATACCTCCAACGCCCATATGGTCACCTGAGACTGGGCGGGCCGGTGGCGACACCGACGATAGGCGTGGGCGGCTGGATCTCAAGAGATCGAATCTTAGAGGAGCGAGAGAGGAATGGCGGGTTAAGATATGCGATGGGTCATCATCCCCAGCACCTCCAAGGCTCGTATGGCCAATGAAGGTTTGGCGGGTCAACAACAGCACTGACGAGAGGCGTGGGTGAATGGATATGAGGAAGTTAGATCTGAGAGGGAGGCGAGAGGAAGAGATAGTTAAGCAATAATTTCTAGGTCAAAGAGAATAATACCGTATGTAAGATGAAAAATAAGAATTCACAGGGGTGATCCCTCCGAGTAGCACTAATATTTCAGGCTCAACTGATTTATGACATCTGGAAAATAGAAACACTTGCATGCATCAGCATAATTTTCTTATTATTGAAATTCATATTATTCGACTCATATTGAATAATAGTTAGTACAAAACACCTAGCACTGCCATATGAACAGGCCTAGCTACAACAACGACTTGCGTCATTTCCTTTTTTTTGTTCTCTACTGGTTTTTTCTATGGTGGTCTTCTAGATTTCCCCCTTTTATTTTCTATCAATTTTTTATGGTTTTCTTTGTTTTACTTTTCTGTTTTCTAATTCCAACTTTTTGGGATAGTTTGCCACGAAGGAAAAGCAGAGAACGGGAATGTGAATTATAGTATTTTTTGTGGGAATGGAAATGAAATACACAAGATACTTTTTTCTAGAAATATGGACTGTTGGAAGTTTATAAATTTTCATATTTTTAAAATTCATGAAAAGTTTTTATTTAACACATGAACATCTAAAAAGATAATTAACATTTTTATTTTATGAAAAATAAATATGCGAACATTTTTCAAATTACATGAACAATTTTGAATTTCATAGATATTTACTTGAATTTTAAACACCTTTATATTTTTGCAAGAGGCGCGCGCCCCTCCATCCGACGTCGTCCATAGTGACAGAGGCGATGGGTATGATGCCACCTGCGGTTTCCCATAGATATTCCTTGTCTGGTATCGTTGTGCGGGCTTTGCCCTAGGTCTTCGACAGTATGCATGGATCGCCACGACGAGGTACAAGCGGCGGCGCCACCACATCACACTATCCACCTTGTTGGCTAGGGATTAATGGAGGTGGGTATGTCAAGACGAATCGAAGGCCAGAGGTTCTACACACTTATACTATGTGAGACTTCTTGGTAATGGCAGTGATGTGAGAGGATGACTCGATGGGATAGATTGGAAGAAGTTTATGTGTAGGACGATTGGAGTTTGCAATAGTAATCTCAGCGAGTGGGGCGGCGACACTGGCAGACTTCATTCTTGGCGGTCTCAGTTTCCGGGGTGAAAACCCGAGGTCTTGTACCTAGCAATGGAAGCTTCCTAGTCATTTTCTTGTCGAAGGCATTGTTTGGAGATTGGACCTTCTCAAGGGTGAAAACCCAGGATCTAACTATGATGACCGGACGACAATGGTGTTTGTGCACTATAACCTTCTAGAAAGCGTCATTTTTGGAGAAACTTTTTTGGAGTCTAGGTGTTGTCATCATTGGTGGTGCCTTCTTGCTGCTGCGAGCCTCTTTTTTTCAATAGGGCATTTGTTTCCATTTTTCTTCTTTTTATTTTTTTGTTGTGTGCATCTGTGATGTCTAGACTTACTCTGAATATTATGTTGTTGTAGAGGTTGGGTGTAATTTGTATCATCTTGATATTAATATATTCTCTTTGTTGACAAAAATATATTCCTTACCCACTATCGAATTGAGTGAGTGAATGAGTAGGACGGGCAAAGGGAAGTGCCGGTTTGGTTTGATTATTTCAAGTTACTTTATGTATGTTATTTTCTTTTTGTTTTGAGGGAATGAGTAGGACAAGTAAAGAAAAATGCCGATTTGGTTATATTATTCTAAATTACTCTATGTGCATGCCAATATTTGTGCATACCTCGCTCGCTCATTGCATGTTCGTTGTTGCTTCCGTTTTCTTTGCCTTTTACCTTTCTTTTCGTTTTTTCTTCTGGGCTTTTGTTTCTTCACCACTTTTTCAGGTTTTGTGTTATTTCTTTGTTTTTCACCGGATTTTTTCATTTCTTTTCTGGATTGTTACCGGTTTCTATATTTTCCTCTTTTTTCTTCAGTTTTTGTTTCTTTCTTCTTTTCAATGTTTTTATCTTTTGTTTGATATTTTCTTTATTTTTCTTCTCTTTTCCTTTTCTTCTTCTAGTTTTTTTTATCAATTTTCTTCTTTTTTCTTTTTTCTTGGTTTTCACTCTTTTCATTATTTTGCACTGGTTTTAATTGGTTTTGTTGCTTCTTTTGTGTATTTTCATTGGATTTTTCTATCCTTTTCCATATAGAACAAGAATATACTTTCCTAAACATTTATTTTTTCCTATTACACACAATATTTTTCGCATACATTCAAAACATTTTTTCTTTACATGTTGAACATTTTTCAGATACATAATTAACAATTTTTTCAAACATATATTTTGATATCAAGCTTTTACATACACATTCAACATTTTTCTTACAAATCAGGAGCATTTTTATATACATGTTTAACATTGTTCAAATACTTGATCAACATATTCGAGAACTCGTATTTTCTTATGTCTACCTTAGTCCATACACATGCAATTTTCATATACGCTATAACCCTAGCCGCCGCCAGGAGAGGCCAGTCTTCCAGCGCCGTTGATGTTGCTTGAAGCTACGTCGATATTTCCCCAAAGAGGAAGGGATGATGTAGCACAGCGGCGGTAGGTATTTACCTCAGATATTAAATCAAGGTTATCGAACCAGTAGGAGAACCAAGCAACACAACGTAAACAGCCGCTTCACACAGAAAACAAATCCTCGCAACCCGACGTGTTAATGAGGTTGTCAATCCCTTTCGGGTAACGGTGCCAGAAATTGGTGCGTGACGGTAAAAAGGTTGTAATAGATTGGATAAATAGATCTCAAATAAAATAAACTGAGCAAAGTATTTTGGGGTTTTTGGATTAATAGATTTGAAAATAAATGCAAATAAAAGTAGATCGCAAAGGCAAATAATATGAGAAAGAGACCCGGGGGCCGTAGGTTTCACTAGTGGCTTCTCTCGAGAAAAATAGCAAACGGTGGGTGAACAAATTACTGTTGAGAAATTGATAGAACTTCAAATAATTATGACGATATCTAGGCAATGATCATTACATAGGCATCACGTCCAAGATTAGTAGACCGACTCCTGCTTGCATCTACTAGTATTACTCCACATATCGACCGCTATCCAGCATGCATCTAGTGTATTAAGTTCATGGAGAAACGGAGTAATGCGATAAGAACGATGACATGATGTAGACAAGATCTATCTATGTAGAGATAGACCCCATCGTTTTATCCTTAGTAGCAACGATACATACGTGTCGTTTCCCTTTCTGTCACTGGGATCAAGCACCATAAGATCGAACCCGCTACAAAGTACCTCTTCCCATTGCAAGATAAATAGGTCAAGTTGGCCAAACAAAACCCAAATATCAGAGAAGAAATACGAGGCTATAAGCAATCATGCATAAAAGAGATCAAAGAAACTCAAATACTTTCATGGATATAAAAAGATAGATCTGATCATAAACTCAAAGTTCATCGATCCCAACAAACACACCGCAAAAGAGTTACATCATATGGATCTCAAAGAGACCATTGTATTGAGAATCAAGAGATCGAGATGAAGCCATCTAGCTACTAACTACGGACCCGAAGGTCTACAAAGAACTACTCACGCATCAACGAAGAGGCACCAATGGAGGTGGTGAACCCCATCCGAGATGGTGTCTAGATTGGATCTGGTGGTTCTAGACTCTGCGGCGGCTGGATGAATATTTCGTCCACTCCCCTAGGGTTCTGGGATTTTTGGGGTATTTATAGAGCAAAGAGGCGGTCCGGGGGGCTGCCGAGGTGGGCACAACCCACTAGGGCACGCCTGGGCCTCCTGGCGCGCCCTGGTGGGTTGTGCCACCCTCGGGGCACCCCCTAGGTGCAGTCAGGGCCCGTTGTGTTCCTTCTGGACCATAAAAATTCTCCGTAAAGTTTCATGGCATTTGGACTCCGTCTGATATTGATTTTCTACGATGTAAAAAATACGGAAAAATAGGAATTGGCACATGGCACTATGTCAATAGGTTAGTACAAAAATGGTATAAAATGACTATAAAATGATTATAAAGCATCCAAGATTGATAATATAACAACATGGAACAATCAAAAATCATAGATAGGTTGGAGACGTATCAACATCCCCAAGCTTAACTCATGCTCGTCCTCGAGTAGGTAAGTGCTAAAAACAGAATTTTTGATGTGGAATGCTGCCTAACATGTTATATCATATTTCTTTTCTTTATAGCATGGACATTTGGACTTTTATATTTTTCAAAGCAATAGTCTAGTTTTGACATAGTAATTTAGATACTCAAGCATGTCAACAAGCAACCATGTCTTTTAAAATGGCAATGCTAAAATGAGTTATCCCTAGCCCATAAGCTCAAACATTGATCCATTCATGAAACACACTCGAATATTAGCTACACCCAATACTTAAGTACGATCATATTGCCTCCTAGTTGGTGCTTTTATAAGAGAAGATGGAGACTCGAATAAAAATTGCATAAAGTAAAAGAAAGGCCCTTCGCAGAGGGAAGTATGGATTTGTAGAGGTGCCAGAACTCAAAGCGAAAAACTTAGAGACAAAAACATTTTGGAAGGTGTGTCCATCCCACCAATGAAAACGACTTAGAGTTCCCAACACTTTCCATGCTAGATATGCCATAGGCGGTTCCCAAACAGAAAATAAAGTTTATTCCTTTTTCCACCATACTTTCACTTTCCATGGCTAACCGTATCCACGGGTGCCCTCCATACCAACACTTTCCAAGAAATTTATTATTTGACAACATAAAGTAAATTCATTTTTTTGCATTTCGGTACTGGGCATCCCTAAGACCTTTGCCTTACTCTCGTGCAATGACAAGTGAATAAACACTCGTCGTGAGAATAACACATCCAGCATGGAAAATATTAGCCACCCCTCATCGCTCCGCGAGCGAAACAAACACACAAAAGAGAAGTTTATTTTGAAAATTAGATATGGCACATGAAAATTTTCTTAGAACGGCAAAAGAATACCGCATATAGGTAGATATACTGGACTCATGTGGCAAAACTGGTTTAAAGGTTTTTGGATGCACAAGTAGTGATCATACTTGGTGCAAAATGAAGGCTAGCAAAAGATTGGAAAGCGACCAACCAAGAAACGGGTAATCTCATAAGCAAGCATTAAGCATAAATAACACTGAATAATGCACCACAAGTAGGATATAATTTCATTGCATGACTATTGACTTTCGTACTTGCATAGGGAATCACAAACCTTAACACCAATATTCTTACTAAAGCATAATTACTCATCAACATAACTCACATATCACATCATCATATCTCAAAACTATTACTAAGAATCAAGTTTATTTTGTCCATTGATCTTCATGAAAATTTCTATTATATCCTTCTTGAATATCTATCACTTTGGGACTAATTTTCATGTGTTGATTTTCATAAGCTCAAACATATATAAGTGAAGATCATGAGCATAATTTTTCTTCTTTCTCTCAAAATAATTTAAGTGAAGCAAGAGAGAATTTCTTGAAAATTTTACTAACTCTCAAATAAATCTAAGTGAAGCAAAAGAGCATTTCTTCAAAAAATACTAAGCACGCCGTGCTAAAAAAGATATAAGTGAAGCACTAGAGCAAGTCCATAGCTCATACAAATTTAAATGAAGCATAGAGAGCAATTTTAACAAGTCATGACATAATTTTGGCTCTCCCTAATAGGTGTGTCCAGCAAGGGATCAAGACTTAAAACACAAAATAAAACAAGCAAAGACTCATATCATACAAGACGCTCCAAGCAAAACACATATCATGTGACGAATAAAAATATAGTTTCGAGTAAAATACCGATAGTCATTGGAAGAAAGCGGGGATGCCACTCGGGGGCATCCCCAAGCTTAGTTGGTTGCTCATTTTTGGATAATAGCTTGGGATGCTGGGGAATCCCCAATCTTAGGCTCTTATATCCTTCCTTCATCCATCATAAGATAACCCAAAACTTGAAAACTTCAATCACATAAAACTCAACAAAACCTTCGTGAGATCCGTTAGTATAAGAAAATAATAAATCACTACTATAAGTGATGTATCAAACCAATTCATATTTTGTTTTTGTATTGTATCAATTGTATTCCAACTTTTCTATTGCAAAAACTCATCAAAGAAAACCATAGAGCTATCTAAATAACCACACAACACAAAGAAAACAGAATATGTCAAAACAGAACAGTGTGTAGCAATCTGACTATTTCGAATACTTCTGTGACTCCAAAAATTCTGAAAAATTAGGGCGACCTGGGTAATTTGTATATTGATCTATGTCAAGTGGAATGGGTATTTTATTGCTATCAAAATGATAAATATTTTTGTGAGTGCAAAACTTTCTGTTTTTCTCAGCAACATCAAACAACTATCACCCAAGAAGATCCTAAAGGCTTTACTTGGCACAAACACTAACTAAAACACAAAAAACAAAATCATAATAGTATCATAATTGTGCTAACACTCAAAAATAGGAAGAAGAAAGCAAAAATAAATTTTATTCATTGGGTTGCCTCCCAACAAGCGCTATAGTTTTACGCCCTTAGCTAGGCATAAAGCAAGGACCTAAGTTTTGTCATCTTTCTTCTTAACTTTCTTAGAGGTATTTTCATGATGAGGCTTTGTAAACACAACATAAAACATGTTATCCATAGAGGCCTTAGTAATCCTAAGTTGGTTTTTGTCATACCCCCTTTCATTTCCCGCAACAATCCAAGAGTAATGTTGATTAACATTATTGAAAACTTGTTGGGTTATATCTAGAACCGAGACTTCCTTTTTAAGATTCTCATCAAAGATTGTATTGTCCCCAGGCAAATGTCTTAAAGCATAGTCACTATTGTAAAGAATTTTCAACTATCACAGGTTTTTCACGATTCATACCATAAAAGTCAAAGATTTCCCTAGCTTCCCGTATTATGTAGTCAAACTCATTCATGAGAACAAGAGTGGCCAACTTTTTAGCTCTAGGATTCTTTATAATGGGGAGCTCAAAAAACAATCTTTGAAAGGTAGGATGGGTACGAATAAATTTACTTTCAAGTTTCAGAACTACTGCTGAAATAGCATCCGCATAAGATCTAGTAGTTTTAAGTATAGGAGAATCATCAAGACTTAGATTCCCAACACAATTGAAAAATTCTTGGATAAGTTCTTTTCCCATAACGTTTCCTTGCCCCAAGATAAAAGTTTAAGCATCCAGATTTCCCATACGTCCAATCTTAGGAGTTAGGCCATCATCTGTTGGTGCCATACCGAAATCAGTCACGATTTCAAACAAAGGATAAATCTGACAAGAAAACGGTGAACGGAAAAGAGAGGCGAATAAAACGGCAATTTTTTGTGAAGTGGCGGAGAGGAAAATAAGAGGCAAATGGCAAATAATGTAAATTGTGAGGAGATGAGATTTGTGATTAGGAACCTAGTATATGTTGAAGATCCTCCCCGGCAACGGCGCCAGAAATTCCTTTTGATGTTGCTTGAAGCTACGTCGGTATTTCCCCAAAGAGGAAGGGATGATGCAGCACAGCGGCGGTAGGTATTTCCCTCAGATATGAAACCAAGGTTATCGAACCAGTAGGAGAACCAAGCAAGACAACGTAAACATCACATGCAAACAGATAACAAATCCTCGCAATCCGACGTGTTAAAGGGGTTGTCAATCTCTTTCGGGTAATGGTGCCAGAAATTGGTGCGTGACGATAAAAAGGTTGTACAAGATTGGATAAATAGATTGCAAATAATATAAATTGCAGCAAAGTATTTTTGGGTTTTCGGATTAATAGATCTGAAAATAAATGCAAATAAAAGTAGATCGCAAAGGCAAATAATATGAGAAAGAGACCCGGGGGTTGTACGTTTCACTAGTGGCTTCTCTCGAGAAAAATAGCAAACGGTGGGTGAACAAATTACTGTTGGGCAATTGATAGAACTTCAAATAATTATGACGATATCCTGGCAATGATCATTACATAGGCATCACGTCCAAGATTAGTAGACCGACTCCTGTCTGCATCTACTACTATTACTCCACACATCGACCGCTATCCAGCATGCATCTAGTGTATTAAGTTCATGGAGAAATAGAGTGATGCAATAAGAACGATGACATGATGTAGACAAGATCTATCTATGTAGAGATAGACCCCATCGTTTTATCCTTAGTAGCAACGGTACATACGTGTCATTTCCTTTTCTGTCACTAGGATCAAGCACCGTAAGATCGAACCCACTACAAAGTACCTCTTCCCGTTGCAAGATAAATAGATCAAGTTGGCCAAACAAAACCCAAATATCAGAGAAGAAATACGAGGCTATAACCAATCATGCATAAAAGAGATCAAAGAAACTCAAATACTTTCATGAATATAAAAAGATAGATCTGATCATAAACTCAAAGTTCATCGATCCCAACAAACACACCGGGAAAGAGTTACATCATATGGATCTCCAAGAGACCATTGTATTGAGAATCAATAGAGGGAGATGAAGCCATCTAGCTACTAACTAAGGACCCGAAGGTCTACAAAGAACTAATCACGCATCATCGGAGAGGCACCAATGAAGGTGGTGAACCCCATCCGAGATGGTGCCCAGATTAGATCTGGTGGTTCTGGACTCTGCGGCGGCTGGATGGATGTTTCGTCGACTCCCCTAGGGTTCTTAGATTTTTGGGGTATTTATAGAGCAGAGGCGGTCCGGGGGCACCTGAGGTGGGCACAACCCATCAGGGCGCGCCTGGGCCTCCTGGCGCGCACTGGTGGGTTGTGCCCCCCTCGGGGCACCCCCCAGGCGTAGCCAGGGCCCTTTGTGTTCCTTCTGGCCCATACAAATTCTCTGTAAAGTTTCGTGGCATTTGGACTCCGTCTGATATTGATTTTCTGTGATGTAAAAAACACAAAAAATAGGAGCTGGCACTTGGCACTATATCAATAGGTTACTACCAAAAATGATATAAAATGACTATAAAATGATTATAAAACATCCAATATTGATAATACAACAACATGGAACAATAAAAAAGTATAGATACGTTGGAGACGTATCTGCCGTCCTCCGGCAGCTCCCCTCGGTCGTCGGTTGTGAGGGGGGTCGCCGGATCCACGCGTGTGAATCGTTTCTACTCCTTCGTAGTCTAGGTTTTGATGTTGTTCATTGTCTTTGCTTCGGCGTCGACGATGACGGCACTGAATAAAAGTTCTTTGGATTCTTCCCTGACGAGGCCATTGGTTCTGTGGTTGGGGATGAATTTGAAAACTAGTCTGTTCAGACAAGGATGGCGTGGCGGCAGCGACATCCTCGTGGTGGACATGTGTCCTCGGGCTCCGCCATTGCGATGGTGTTTGCTCCAGCACCGACGCGGAACTTGGGAGGTAGTCCAGGAGTGGATGCAGATTGTGGTCTGCATCGACGACATCTGGAAGACGGAATTTGTGCTGGGCTCGTGGTTCGTGGATGGCAGGTATGGTTTCCTCCTTTGGCGTCTTAGTCGTGATGGGGTGCCAGATCTGGAGTTCGATGGCGTGTCAGGGGTGTTGTCAGGTCTGATTCGTTCAGCGGCAAGAGCTTCACTTTTGGTGAGCCACCTTAGAGATCCGCAAAGCTGCATATCAGCAATGGAGCCGCATCGAGCTCAGGTGAGAAGGTGATTCGTCATTCTTTTCTTCGGTGGCTGCTGTGGTGGTGCCGGAGATAGGTGACGGGCGTTGGTGTCAAGCTCAGAGATGTTCCGCTATCTTTTCAATTTTGTCATGACAGTCTTTACATGACTTGTACTTTGATCTTATGATATGAATGAGACACGTATTACCATGCAAAAAATATACTTGTTTACATTTTTATATATAATTAACAATTTTTTTATACACATTCAACATTTTCCAAATACGTTATTAACAATTTTGGAAGATATATATTTTGATGTCTAGGTTTTTGCACACACATTGTACAAGTTTTGTATATCGGGAAAAGTTTTTATAAAAATAAAATGCATGATTAACATTTTTTTGAACATATATTTTTTGATGTATAGTTTTCCCATAAACATTCTACATTTCGGTATCCATCAGGAACATTTTATTTACATGTTTAACATTATTCAAATACATTTTAAACATTTTTACATATATATGTTTTCATGTTTTTTCATACACATTATACAACTTTTTAAATAAATTAGATATAAAGTTATTTCCATAATAGATATATTCAGAATATTTTGAAATACAAGCAAAAGTAGGGAAATAAAACAAGAAAATGAAAAAAAAATTAGACAACCTCGCGAAACTATTTACTCGTCACAATGTTTACACAGATGAATGGAAGATCTTCTGGATGGCCTAACCAAACATGGCGGTCAATCGCGAGGAAAAGAGAGTGTTCCGCTAGGTTGTGAGCCTAATAGTTTGAGCTCATAAATTCATGAACTATATTACATGAAAGAAAGATTGACGAACGGTGTGAAATCTCACGAAGAACCGCGCCATAAGCAGCTAACTTGCCTTGATGCAAATCATCAACAACTACCTTGCAATCTGAAGCAATATGAATACGTCGGGCATATAGATCATCTGCTATAGAAAGAGTTTCCCTAATAGCTAGAGCTTTAAAAATAATCGCTGAGGCCCCAAGAAAAGCGCCATTTTGGTCTCTGCACACTTCTCCCACTGCACCATGCCTCTCCCTCATGGACACTGTCCCGTCTACATTGATTTTAACACTCCCTTGGACTGGCGGCACCCACGATGACCTGCGTGGAACCCTCTATGTTAATATGATAAAAAATTCATCATTTTTTAATACACAGTCAATATTTTTTCTATAGACACTTAACAATTTTCAAATGTTTGATCAACATTTTTCAAATACTTGTTCAACATTTTAAAAATGCTTGATTAACATTTTGTATACATGATAAAAAATTCATCAATTTTTAATACATGGTCAATATGTTTTTCTATAGTCATTTAACATTTTTCAAATGCTTGATCAACATTTTTCAAATACTTGTTTAACATTTTTTTCAAATGCTTGACTAACATATTTATATACATGATATAAATAATTCATCATTTTTAATACATGGTCAACATTTTTCTATAGACATTTAACATTTTTTAAGTGCTTGATCAACAAGTTTTTCAAATGATTGATTAACATTTATATATACATGATTAAAAAATCATCATTTTTTAATACATGATAAACCTTTTTTTCTATACTCATTTAACAAATTTCAAATGCTTGATCAACAATTTTTTAATACTTGTGCAAACAAGATTCAAATTCTTGATTACCATTTTTTAAATACATGATCAGAAAATTTATACACATTTTATATACATTTTCTTATACGTGATAAACATTTCCTTTATACACATTCAACATTTTTCAAATGCTTGGTCAACATTTTTTCAAATATTTTTATATGGGTATTCTAAAGTATATACAAAAGAAGAAAATAAAGGAAGAAATGAAACAAAAAATGTAAAAACATAATAGAAAAAGGAGGTTGTGGCATCCCGCGCTCCTCGGTCGGCCCACTCGGTCTCCCCTTCAACGAGGATTCCTGCCCCTCTCGCTGAAGGCGAGCATAGGGACGCCCGCATGGCTACGCTGGACTAGTTTTTCTTAAAGGTATTTTGGGCTGACTAAGGCTGGCCCTTGACTAACTTTTTGGTCCATTGTCCAATTATAAAACAGTTTAATGGTCGGAGATGGAAGAAAGATCTAAGCCTCCAACACATTTCCTATTTACGCATTCTACGTCGAAATGTTGGGCAAAGACACAGAAGATCTTAGGAATCAACCGAGATGGACCGACCCATTTAGAAGCGAGGGTTGCATTCCAGGGATCTCGGTTTTGGGAACCTTCTGGAAGGTTCAATCCGGTTCTTTCTGGTTTTGCAAACTGGTTTATTTTTTCTGTTTCTTTATGGTTTTCATTTTCCATCTTTTTTCGTTTTTTCTTTTCTCTCCTTTTTATGTTTTTTCCTTTTTCTTCTTTCTTTTCTTTCCTTTTTTTATTTTCTTTCATTTATCTTTTTCAAGTTTATTTCCTATTTTAAACAAATGTTCAGAAATGTAAAAACTGTTGGCATTTGACCATTTTTTCTAAATGATTTCTAGTTTGAAATTTTGTTCGAAAATTCTAAAAACATTTAGACTTTCAAATATTTGTTCACTTCTTTTTACAACAAATGTTGAAGATTTCAACAAAAAATAATGTCAAAATTTAGAAATGTTCAAAATTAAGAAAATGTTTGGTGATTTCAAATATTGTTCCCACATGAAAATTTAAAAAATGTACATCTTTTGAAAATTTGTTCACAAATTTAAATAATTTGGGGGAATTTTTAAAAAATTTCCCACATCCAAATTTTTTTCACAAATGAAAAAATGATCATGTTTCGAAAATTTGTTCCCAAATTCAAATAATGTTTGGGGAATTTCATAATATGTTTGCATTTTTATTTTTTGTACCCAAATTCAAAAAATGTTTAGGAATTTCCAAAAATGTTCCAGCTTTCAAAATTTATTCACAAATTCAAAAAATGTCATGTTTACAAGTTTTGTTTGCAAATTTGAAAAATTGTTCAGGAAATTTGAAAATTGTTCATTCTTTGAAAAAATTGTTCATAACTTTGAAAAAAAATGTTCTGTTTTTGGAAAATGTTGTGTTTTTTGAAAAATTGTTCGTAATTTCAGAAAATTATACTGTTTTTAATTTTGTTCCTTCTTTAGAAAAATGCTTGAGAATCCCCAAAAATGATAACAATTTCCTCAAATGTTCGAGGTTTTTAGACGCAGATTCCTAGGAAGGTCCCTGGTGACCTCAGTAGTAGGAGGTCCTCTGTTCGATCCCAATTTTGTTTTGGGGTTTTTTTGTGAGAATGCTCAAAGACTAATTTGGTGCAGTGGCTAGCCCAGCTTCCGCGTCGCTATGAAGTCAGCGGTTCAAATCCCAGCACGCTCAATTTTCCCGTGTTTTTCCACAGCGCGAACGAAAAATGGGCCGGCCCAGGTGACCTACGCTATGTGCGACGCGTCGACTTTTTGACGCAAAGAGCGTCACACAGGACCTCCCGACGATCCTGTTTGGTCTGGATGTATCCGTTTTGGTCCAAACGAACAGACGCCACGGCCCAACGCCCGACCCCATCCTCAATTTTTGTCCGTTTGGCTTTCGGCCCACCTCATTTCCGGTGCAAACTTGCGTCCGGTTTGTGTCCAAACAGACGCCCACGCACCCGCTCCACGTTCTCAGGCCCGCGTGGCAGCCACCCACCAACTTCCCACCGCCCACATTTAATCCGCACGCGCGGGCAGACCCGCCTGTCAGCCACCCGGCTACGCGATCCTCGTCCTTTTTAATGTGGAAGCCGTGGACCGGCCAATCCACACTTCCACTCCCGATAACACGTCCATCCTCGAAACCCAACACGCCCAAACCTTAGCTCCGGCCGCCACTCTTCCACCTCCTCGCCATCGGCTATGGGCTGGCATTGGATCCCCGGCCGCAAGGGGAGGCACGACCACGAGGTCGGGTCGTCCTTCGGCCGCTGCAGCCGCTCCACCTTCTCTGTCGTTCACCATCGCCCTGCGGACAGCTGCGCCTCACACCTATCATATGTTAAGGCCGAGATTTGCATGAGGTACTAGGAGACGGGCACGCCACTGCCGTGGAGCGACGGCCACCTCCCGAACTACTGGCATCTCTCTGCGGACCGCGTGCCCATCCCCCCGGGCCCGGTCGGCGGCCGAGCTCGTTGCGAGGAGATCCAGCGTTGCAGAAGGAAATATGCCCTAGAGGCAATAATAAAGTTGTTATTTATATTTCCTTATATCATGATAAATGTTTATTATTCATGCTAGAATTGTATTAACCGGAAACTTAGTACATGTGTGAATACATAGACAAACAGAGTGTCACTACTTTGCCTCTACTTGACTAGCTCATTGAATCAATGATGGTTATGTTTCCTAATCATAGACATGAGTTGTCATTTGATTAACGGGATCACATCATTAGAGAATGATGTGATTGACTTGACCCATCCGTTAGCTTAGCACGATGATCGTTTAGTTTGTTGCTATTGCTTTCTCCATAATTTATACATGTTTCTATGACTATGAGATCATGCAACTCCCAAATATCGGAGGAACACTTTGTGTGCTATCAAACGTCACAACGTAACTGGGTGATTATAAAGGTGCTCTACAGGTGTCTCCAATGGTGTTTGTTGAGTTGGCATAGATCGAGATTAGGATTTGTCACTTCGAGTATCAGAGAGGTATCTCTGGGCCCTCACGGTAATGCACATCACTATAAGCCTTGCAAGCATTGTGACTAATGAGTTAGTTGCGGGATGATGCATTACGAAACGAGTAAAGAGACTTGCCGGTAACAAGATTGAACTAGGTATTGAGATACCTACGATCGAATGTTGGGCAAGTAACATACCGATGACAAAGGGAACAACGTATGTTGTTATGCGGTTAGACCGATAAAGATCTTCGTAGAATATGTAGGAACCAATATGAGCATCTAGGTTCCGCTATTGGGTATTGACCGGAAGTGAGTCTCGGTCATGTCTACATAGTTCTCAAGTTTCTGGAGTACCGGGAGGTTACCGGAACCCCCCGAGATAAGTTATGGGCCTTATGGGCCATAAGAAGGAAGCACACCAGCCCACAAGGGGCTGGTGCGCCCCCCTTGGGCAGGCGGCCGAATTGGAATAGCTTTGGGGGGGGGGCTTTCCTTCTCTCCTACTCCTCCTTGCCTTCCTCTTACAGTAACCGAGCCGAACGTGTGCAGATCGCGGAGGTGCCGTACTTTCGGTACTAGGATCGGTCGATCGTGAAGACGTACGACTACATCAACCGCATTGTCATAACGCTTCCGCTTATAGTCTACGAGGGTACATGAACAACACTCTCCCCTCTCGTTGCTATGCATCACCATGATCTTGTGTGTGCGTCGGATTTTTTTTGAAATTACTGCGTTCCCCAATAGTGGCATCCGAGCCAGGTTTATGCGTAGATGTTATATGCGAGAGTAGAACACACAATAGTTGTGGGCGTGAGTATATACATATTGCTTGTCGTCACTAGTTGATTCTTGATTCAGCGGTATTGTTGGATGAAGCGGCTCAGACCGACATTACGTGTACGCTTACGCAAGACTGGTTCTACCGACGTGCTTCGCACACAGGTGGCTGGTGGGTGTCAGTTTCTCCAACTTTAGTTGAATCGGATTCAATGAACAGGGTTCTTTGTGAAGATCGAAAAGCAATCACTATACCACGTTGTGGTTTTTGATACATAGGTAAGAACGGTTCTTGCTCAGCCCGTAGCAGCCACGTAAAACTTGCAACAACAAAGTAGATGATGTCTAACTTGTTTTTGCAGGGCTTGTTGTGATGTGATATGGTCAAGACATGATGAGATATTAGTTGTTGTATGAGATGATCATGTTTTGTTGAAGTTATCGGCAACTGGCAGAAGCCTTATGGTTGTCTCTTTATTTTTTTTTGACTGGTGACTGTAGGGAAAACCCCCCACAACATTAAGAATTTATTAATAAAGCAAATGACAGTACAAGGATTACAAGAGGTAATCTATACATAAAGAGAAAAAGACTACACGAAGAAACTGGAAAGAAGAACCTCAAGGAGGCAAGAAAGAAATCCATCTAAGCAGCTCCTCCTTATATCTTTGCTTGACTCTATGTTGCATGAGTGTAATATCATGGATGAAGGCACATCTCCATCTATTAAAGCTTTGTCTCTCATGTCTGAAAACTCTAGCATTTCTCATTATCCAAATATTCCAGCAAGCAACAAAGACAACCTCAGTAAAGAAAGGTTTAGCAAAATCTTGCTTAGCTTGCATGACAATTGTGGACATATCCTCTCCAGGTGGCCATGATATTTGAAGGTAATTCCATATTCTTACACTGAAATTACATTCAAAGAATAGGTGGTTTCTGGTCTCACGTGTCCCCAAAGGACAGAGAACACAGTTTACCCCATCCTCCAGATGCCAGTGCCTTCTTTCAACCATATCTTTGGTGTTCAGTCTATCCATGATTAACATCCAAGCAAACACCTTGATTTTCATTATGCAGGCAGATCTCCAAATCCATAAAAGAAGAGGATTGAAAGACATGTGAGAATGCAAGAAGGAGTAGTACAGCTTGGGCTTAAAAGCTTGGCTAGATCCCTGCCAGAACCAGATGTCATTTGCTTCCACTTCCCTATTACAATTGGCCATCATGTTTTGCACAGTCATATACTCCTGGTAGGCCTGTGCAGATAGAGGTAAGTGAAACAACTCTGCGAAATTCTATGGTTGGAA
The DNA here is from genome assembly GCF_003073215.2 of Triticum urartu. Taxonomy (NCBI): domain Eukaryota; kingdom Viridiplantae; phylum Streptophyta; class Magnoliopsida; order Poales; family Poaceae; genus Triticum; species Triticum urartu. The sequence goes on from NC_053024.1 coordinate 413,602,442, forward strand.
AGCCTCAGAGACAGTAATCCAGGGATCTTTGACATAGGAAAAGAGCCTTGGAAATCTGGTTTGCAAGGTGATTACTGTTTCATCTATCTTCCACTTATCAGACCAAAACAAAGCTGAAGTCCCAGAGTTGATCTGAACCCAAGTTGTGCTCCTGAAATGATCCAGCAATTTACATATATCCTTCCACCAAAAAGAACCACAACTATCAGTCCCCTGTGGTACAGAAGAGTGGTAATATGTATCCCATATAAGTGAAACCCATGGCAAGTCCAACCTATTTAAGAATTTATGCAAATGTTTCAGCAAGAGAGCCATGTTCTGCACACCCAGATTTAAAATGCCCAACCCTCCTTTGTTTTTGGGCCTACAAATTAGGTCCCAGGTTGCCAAGGATGGTGAGGGCTCATCTCTGTGTTTTCTCCACAAGCATTGTCTTTGTATTCTCTCTAATTGCTTTAAAATCCCTGCAGGAACAAGGAGGCTGCCAAGATAGAATATGGGCATGGAAGACAGTGCAGAATTTAAGAATTGTAGCCTTTCCCCTTGGTTTAAGAAATAAGAACTAGCTGACATTCTTCTCTCCATGCAATCCACAAGGGGCATGAAATCCACCATTCTTGGTCTGGTAGTACCAACAGGAAGTCCTAGATATGTGAAGGGCATCTTGCCAACCTGGCAACCAAAGGCAGCAGCCAAACTGGTGATAGTGTTCTCATCCACATTAATGGGAACCATGGAAGATTTGTGGTAGTTCACCAGTAGTCCTGTAGAGGTGGAAAACACATGAAGCATGTCCTTGAGAGCCAAAATTTGAGCTTTGTCTGCTGGCAACATGATTAGGGTATCATCAGCATACTGAACTATAGGATAGTCTTGGTCATGACATGGGATTGGCAGCTTTAAGATTCCTCTTTTGAACATATCATTTACTACTGATTGCAAGAGGTCAGCAGCAATTACAAAAAGCAAGCGTGAAAGACAGTCACCTTGCCTAACTCCCTTTTTACAAAGGAATTGCCTACTAGGTACTCCATTTAAGAGGACAGAGGAAGTTCCAGTTGATAGCAGTTGCTTGACCCAAGAAATCCATTTTTGATTAAATCCCTTGTGCTTGAGAATTAGCAGAATAGCTTCATGCTCTATGGAGTCAAAGGCTTTCTCAAAATCAAATTTAAGAATAACAATAGGTCTCTTTGACTGATGGCATTGGTGCAGATATTCAAGTGTCCAGCCAATACAATCCTAAATTGTCCTGCTTTTAATAAAACCATATTGGTTCTTATGTATACATTTCATAATGATCCTCTGAAACCTGTTAGCAGCCATTTTGGACAGGAATTTGAGGCCCATCCCAGTCAAAGAGATTGGCCTATAATCTCCAACACCTTCAGGGGCCAATTTTTTGGGGATGAGTGTAATATAAGAACCATTTATATTCTCCAAGTTTGCAGTGCCATTATGGAAAGCTTCAGCCAGCTCATAAAAATCATGACAAATAGTGTGCCAACATTTCTTGAAAAATAACCCATTAAAACCATCTGGGCCAGGGGCCTTGTCAATGGGCATCTGCTTGACAGTGTCATGCATTTCCTCTTTTGTTAATGGTTCAGTTAAGAAGTGTAGCCCCTCTATTGGCTTGAGCAAAGCATTCAGGTCAAAACCCATTACTATACCAGCAGAAACTCCCATTCTATTTTTGAAACAATTCCATATGATGCCCTCCATCTGAGCATGACTAGAGACCACGGTCCCATCAATATCTGTCAGAGAAGCAATGGAATTTCTTCTATGCCTCTCAGTGGCCATAGCATGGAAGAACTTGGTGTTCTCCCCACCAAGTTTAATATACCTGATTGTACACCTCTTCTTCCAGTATACAAACTGAATATGCAAAAGTTTTTCCACATGCAGTTTGACCACATTCCTGAAGTTAAATTCAGGTCTATATAAAGGTCTAACCTCTTCAAGGCCATCTAAACACAGAATGACCTCATTGCATTTTGAGATCAGCACTTTTATCTTAGAGATACTCATCTGCCATCTCTTAAGGGCCCCTCTCAGGGTTTTAAACTTGTCTGCAATTCTAGCAGTGATATGAGATTTGTGGGATGGCTTCTGCCAAGCATGCTATACACATTGCATAAACCCCTCAAGCTCAACCCAGTAGTTCTCAAACCTAAATATAGAAGATTTAGGAATAGAGGTCTTAATAGTGACCACACATGGCACATGATCAGATGCAGTTCTAGCCAGGGGCAACACTTCAGTCATGGGATATGAAGAGATCCAATCAGCAGAAGTAAAAAACCAATCTAACTGCTCTAGCAAGGGATTATCCTGCATATTAGACCATGTATAAGATCTGCCCTTAAGAGGAAGCTCAAGCAACCCAAGATGTGCAATTATTTCATTGAAAATGAAAATATCATTCAGATCACCACCAGGTAAGTTTCTATTCTCCAGAGATCTCATGAAGTTAAAATCTCCCACTAAGAGCCAGTTATCACCCATTGGAATTTGCAGGTTATATAACCAGGAGACAAAATTGTCCCTGGCTTCCCCTTGGCATGGACCATACACAGAAACAAGAGACCAGTGCTCATTATTTTGCTTGGAGGTAAACTGAATTACAACTGCAAACTGCTGAATTTCAACTACAGTGCCCCAGAAAACAGAGGAATTCCACACTATCAAAATGCCCCCAGAGGCACCCTCAGAAGGGGAGAAAGCAAAGCTATCAAATCTTTTAGGGCAAAAAGATCGAATAGATCTAAAATCAAAAGAATCACATTTGGTCTCTTGGAAGCAGGCAATAACACACTGACTTTCATCCAACTTTTGTCTGACAGCTCTTTGCCTAGCTTCAGAATTTAGACCCCTAACATTCCAACATAAAACACTCCAGTTCTTACAGGAATTACTCATTTAAACCAAAAGGAGCAGATAGAATAGTCTGATGACACCTAATGCCACCACCCTCAACAAGCACACATGTCCAGCATGATTCATTTAAATTATTACAGACAGGAACAAAAGGCAAGAACCATGATAAATAGAACATCTGCCACCCCCAACTAGCCATTTAAGAACTAAACATTTGCAGTACTGGTTGTTGGAGTAGAGGGATCAGCCATAAGCTGCTCCACAGTAATAAGATCATCAGCAATGCCCAGTTCCTGGCCAATCTGTTGCAGCTTGGATATGGGAGTAGGTGGTGGGAGATCTTCAACTTGCTCATCCTGCATGTTCTGTGACACTGTAGCTGAGAAGGGCTTAGCCTTGGGTTTCCTCCTTTTTGCCTGTATTGGAAGCTCCTGAAAAGTTGGCTTGAAGCCATCTCTCTACAAAGATCCTCGAGTGCACCTTCTTATTGAGGTTTCCACAACTGGAGTGGGGGCCATAGTTTTCCTGGGCCTTCTAACCTTTCTCTGCTCAACTTCAGGTTGCTCAGGTGGCTCAGTAAACTGTACTTCCTCACCAATAGAAGATGACTGAGTCTACTGAGCAGGAAAAAGAGCCCTAGCCACAGGCCTATGCTCCATATTTGTGTTATCATAGGTCAGTCTTGGCACCTCAAAGGCCAAGTCCCAGCTTCTTTTAGAGAGCAGATCAGACTGCAAAGGCAACACCTGTATTGGCTTAGGGATTTCGTAGTAGATATCTGAAAAGATGGCCTCAAAATTCCTTCTGAAGATCATCTCAGGTGGCAACTCAGGCCCAAACATAACTTTAGCAGCAGTGACGACTGTAGCAGGCAGAGGAATAGCCATCACCATCTCTAACTCAGCAGATTCCTCCAAAGAAGTTTCAGGATGATGTGCAGGTGGCTGATAGACCACTAAAGCCCAATCTTCTGGATTATAAACGAGAGCAATATTTTTTTCCACAACTGGCTGCTCCAGTCCCACTGCTGGCTCCACAGGTTGATCTACATCATCAATAAGCACAAAATTTGGCTGAATATGCTGTTCCACTGACAGAGAATGATCTTCAGAGTTATCAAGTACCATAGACTCTTTCTCCACTTGCACATCATTCTGCTCCTGCTCATCTTCCCCCCAAACTGCATTACCCCAATTGTTGTCACCCATGTCAGGTTGCTCTGGAGGAGGTGGTGGCACCTCATTCCAACCTAAAGAAGGTTAATTAGGCAAGATAAACTGAGGAAGATCAGGAAAGGGCACCCCAGGAAGGGGGTGAGGATTTCCATTGATTGGCATCCAATCCTCATCTTGCGGCATCTGTTCTGCAAAGTTGGCACCAAGAATGTATATGGGCGCTGTCCAAGACACTCTTGCCCCACCCCATGCAGCGTAGTCATTGAAGACAACATCACGAGGCACCAGAACATCCTCAGGAAAGGAAGCAAATACAAGGGATCTGACTAGATATGGATCCTCACTGTTCCAATGGTGAAATTTGCCAAAAGTATTCACTGCCGCTCTAATATTATCAGTATTGCGAAGATCCAGAGGGATGCCCAGCATCATAATCAAACCCTGGCGAAAGCCCTGAGCTCCATGAAAACCCTCCCCCTCATCATGTTTCATAAAGAGGACAAACCGATCATTGCCAAGGTGTTGTGGGGGGAGTTGGAGAAGAGAGTAACGCACTGCGGGATCCCTGACTCGAAACAGCCCGACAGCATTGATCCAGGGCTGAACAGAACGAACCTGGTATCCATGAGCTTCCAGCCAATCAGCTACCTCCTCACGAGCAGCACCAATCTCATTGGCAGCAGGCACGGGCATGACTTCAGCCAGCATGTAGTCTTCATGACGGCGCACGATAGGGACGTGCGGCGTGACAAAGGTACGCGGCCATCTTGCATCCCCCGCATCGATGATGTGATGTCCAGCCGGGACATACTGCATTGGGTCAATGTGGAAGTTGGCCATGGCTGGCGGTGGCAAGTGTGGCTCAGAAGGCGGCGGTGATGGTGCTTGCGGAGAGCCTGGAGGCGTGCTTGGATCAGGATGAACAGAGTTGGTCGATGTGGACGGTGCAATCAAAACCGAGGAGTCCAAGTTAGGTGGAATTCCTGACAGAGAGATATTCTCGCTCCCTGTGGCTATTGCCTCGGAAACTGAATCGTTAGCGGTCTTGGGTTTACAAACTAGACCCAATCTCTTAGCGAAACGGGCGCAATCGCGCCTAGTATGGCCAACCCGAGAACAACCCAAGCACTTTAAAGTTGACGTGCATGAAGAAGAGAAATGTCCACGCTGAAAATAGGTCTGGCATGTAACAATTTCATCAACCATATCATTTATCATTTGATCAAAAGAGGCCTCAGCCTGAGATGAGGTCGGCACGGCAGTAGAGCTAGATGGGCCAGCCACCGAAGGGCCCAAAAGAGGCAAATTTTGAGATCCAGAAATCCCGCCCGAACCTGCCGGCACAAGATCCGAGGTAGTACCCCTTGACGCGATACGCTGTTGGATCTCCGACGAGCTCACCATGCCAAAGACGATCGGTGGTGAAGCAACAGTCCAAATAAGAACATCAGATTGGGGCGGAGTAATGACCTGTCGCTCCCTCTCGGAAATCTCATAGCCAACACTCACAGAGTCCGCAATACATTCTGCCGTAGCATGATATCTATACCCTTTGCATGCATCATATTGTTGAAACGTAGCAAAAAAGATAACTTTTTATGAACAGAAGACCTGGATTTAATGGCTGACTTTGATGGGGGATTGTGCATTGCAAGAAGGCCCAAGGCTGCCCTACGTTTAGACGGACTGACCAAGATCCACTCAGCATCACACTCTTTCTTCCAAATTTTGAATTCACGTAACCAATTTGGACCCCCATTTCCCCACAAATGAAAATAACATTTGAATTGAGGGCAAGAGTATGATCTAGTGTCCACAATATGAAAACCAACAGCCTTGCATGAAACATTGAAACTAAATACCTTATCAGCAATGTATGAGACCCAGAGATCAATGGCCGATCCTCCCAACACCGACTCCAGAGCGGCAACCACAGAATCCTCATCAAGCCTAAATTCATACCTGCTAAAGGAGACAACCAGGGTAAATGCCCCTCTGCCATCCATGGGATGGACAGTGAGGCCAGACGCCCTATAGATCTCATCAGCAAAAACTCTACCCCTGGAGAAATCCAGATCAAGGGTAGATCCCAAAGAAGAATCCATCACCGAAGACATAAGCAGAGAGATCTTGAGACGCTGAACAAGATGAGTGGATCAATCCACCAGATTAGTGGAGAGGAGTGGAGATCACCGGTGGGCTAGGGTTTAGGTGTGGGTGGGAGGGTGGGGGCGCCATTGGTTCTGTTTCCGTAGTCGGACCCTCTTTATTGCATAAGATGCAAGTCCTAAATAATTGCTTTACTTTATCACTATGCGATAGCAATAGTTGCAAGAGCAATAGTTAGCGAGACGACCATGTGACGACACGCTGATAGATATCAAGATGATGGAGATCATGGTGTCATGCTGGTGACGATAGAGATCATGACGGTACTTTGGAGATGGAGACCAAAGGCACAAGATGATCATAGCCATATCATGTCACATATTTTGATTGCATGTGATGTTTATCCTTTATGCATCTTATTTTGCTTAGTTCGATGGTAGCATTATAAGATGATCTCTCACTAAATTTCAAGGTATAAGTGTTCTCCCAGAGTATGCACCGTTGCAACAGTTCGTCGTGCCGAGACACCATGTGATGATCGGGTGTGATAAGCTCTACGTTCACATACAACGGGTGCAAGCCAGTTTTGCACACGCTGAAATACCCGGGTTAAACTTGACGAGCCTAGCATATGCAGATATGGCCTCAGAACAATGGAGACCGAAAGGTCAAGCGTGAATCATATAGTAGATATGATCAACATAGTGATGTTCACCATTGAAAACTACTCCATCTCGCGTGATGATCGGACATGGTTTAGTTGATTTGGATCACCTGATCATTTAGATGACTAGAGAGATGCCTATCTAAGTGGGAGTTCTTAAGTAATATGATTAATTGAACTTAAATTTACCATGAACTTAGTCCTGGTAGTATTAGCATATCTATGTTGTAGATGAATTGCTCGCGTATAGCTTCCCCGTTTTATTTATGATATGTTCCTAGAGAAAACTATGTTTAAATATGATAGTAGCAATGATGCGGATTGGATCCGTGATCTGAGGATTATCCTCGTTGCTGCACAGAAGAATTATGTCCTTGATGCACCGCTAGGTGACATAACTATTGCAGGAGCAAATGCAGACGTTATGAACGTTTCACAAAGCTCGGTATGATGACTACTTGATAGTTTAGTGCGCCATGCTTTACGGCTTAGAACCGGGACTTCAAAAACATTTTGAATGCCACGGAGCAAATAAGATGTTCTAAGACGTATCCCGTGTCAAGAGGTAGGAGACCTCTGACAGTACTTTGCCTACAAGATGTAGGAGAATAGCTCAACCAGTGAGCATGTGCTCAGATTGTCTGGATATTACAAATGCTTGAATCAAGTGGGAGTTAATCTTCCAGATAAGATAGTAATTTACAAAGTTCTCTAGTCACTATCACCAAGTTACTAGAACTTAGTGATGAACTATAATATGCAAGGGATGACGAGAGTAATTCCCAAGCTCTTCGCGATGCTGAAATCAGTGAAGGTAGAAATCAAGAAAAGCATCAAGTGTCAATGGTTGACAAGACCACTAGTTTCAAGTAAAAGGGCGAGGGAAAGAAAGGGAACTTCAAGAAGAATGGCAAGCAAGTTGCCACTCCCATGAAGAAGCCCAAAGCTAGACCCAAGCCTGAAACTGAGTGCTTCTACTGCAAAGGAAATGGTCACTAGAAGTGGAACTGCCCTAGATACTTGGCAGATAAGAGGGATGGCAAAGTGAACAAAGTGTTGGGGAACGTAGTAATTTCAAAAAAATTCATACGCACACGCAAGATCATGGTGATGCATAGCAATGAGAGGGAAGAGTATCGTCCATGTACCCTCGTAGATCGTAAGCGGAAGCGTTATGAGAACGCGGTTGATGTAGTCGAACGTCTTCACGATCCGACAGATCCAAGTACCGAACGCACGACACCTCCGAGTTCAGCACACGTTCAACTCGATGACGTCCCACGAACTCCGATCTAGCAGAGCTTCCCGGGAGAGTTTCGTCAGCACGATGGCGTGATGACGGTGATGATGTTGCTACAGACGCAGTGCTTCTCCTAAGCACCGCTACGATATGATCGAGGTGGACTATTGTGGAGGAGGGCACCGCACACGGCTAAGGGATCAATGATCAACTTGTGTGTCTTGGGGTGCCCCCTGCCCCCATATAAAGGAGCAATGGGGGAGGCCGGCCGACCCTTGCAGGGCGCGCTAGGAGGAGGAGTCCTCCTCCTAGTAGGAGTAAGACTCCCCTTTCCTACTCCTACTAGGAGGAGGAAAGGAAGGAGGAGAGGGAGAAGGAAAGAGAGGGAGGAAAGGAGGAAAAGGGGGGCCGGACCCCTAGTCCAATTAGGTTTGGGCTAGGGGGGCCGCGCGCCCTGCCTCGTCCTGCCTCCTCTCTTCCACCACTTGGCCCATGAGGCCCAATACTTCTTCCCCCGTATTCCCGTAACTCCCCCGTACTCCAAAAAAATACTCGAATCACTCGGAACCTTTCCGATGTCGGAATATAGTCATCCAATATATCGATCTTTGCATCTCGACCATTTCGAGACTCCTCGTCATGTCCCCGATCTCATCCGGGACTCCGAACTACCTTCGGTACATCAAATCACATAAACTCATAATACCGATTGTCACCGAACGTTAAGCGTGCAGACCCTACGGGTTCGAGAACTATGTAGACATGACCGAGATACATCTCCGGTCAATAATCAATAGCGGAACCTGGATGTTCACATTAGCTCCTACATATTCTATGAAGATCTTTATCGGTCAAACCGCATAACAAGATACGTTGTTCCCTTTGTCATCGGTATGTTACTTGCTCGAGATTCGATCGTCGGTATCTCAATACCTAGTTCAATCTCGTTACCGGCAAGTCTCTTTACTCGTTTCCGTAATGCATCATCCCGCAACTAACTCATTAGTCACAATACTTGCAAGGCTTATAGTGATGTGCATTATCGAGAGGGCCCAGAGATACCTCTCCGACAATCGGAGTGACAAATCCTAATCTCGATATATGCCAACTCAACAAGTATCATGGGAGACACCTGTAGAGCACCTTTATAATCACCCTGTTACGTTGTGACGTTTGGTAGCACACAAAGTGTTCCTCCGGTACTCGGGAGTTGCATAATCTCATAGTCATAGAAACATGTATAAGTCATGAAGAAAGCAATAACAACAAACTAAACGATCATCGTGCTAAGCTAACGGATGGGTCAAGTCAATCACATCATTCTCTAATGATGTGATCCCGTTAATCAATTGACAACTCATGTCTATGGTTAGGAAACATAACCATCATTGATTCAACGAGCTAGTCAAGTAGAGGCATACTAGTGACACTCTATTTGTCTATGTATTCACACAAGTACTAAGTTTTCGGTTAATACAATTCTAGCATGAATAATAAACATTCATCATGATATAAGGAAATAAATAATAACTTTATTATTGCCTCTAGGGCATATTTCCTTCAGTCTCTCACTTGCACTAGACTCAGTAATCTAGTTCACATCTCCATGTGATTAGTTCACCTCTTCATGTGGCTAATACCCAAAGGGTTTACTAGAGTGAATAATCTAGTTCACATCGCTATGTGATTAACACCCAAAGAGTTATCATGTTTTGTTTGTGAGAGAAGTTTAGTCTACGAGTCTGCAACATTCAGATCCGTATGTATTTCGCAAATTTCTATGTCTACAATGCTCTGCATGAAGCTACTCTAGCTAATTGCTCCCACTTTCAATATGTATCCAGATTGACACTTAGAGTCATCTAGATCGATGTAAAAAGCTTGCATCGACGTAACTCTTTACGACGAACTCTTTTGTCACCTCCATAACCGAGAAATATTTCCTTAGTCCTCTAAGGATAATTTTGACCGCTATCCAGTGATCTACTCCTAGATCACTATTGTACTCCCTTGCCAGAATCATGCTAAGGTATACAATAGGACTGGTAAACAGCATAGCATACTTTATAAAACCTATGATTGAGCCATAGGGAATGACTTTTCATTCTCTTTCTATTTTATGCTGTGGTCGGGTTTTGAGTCTTTACTCAACTTCACACCTTGCAACACAGGCAAGAACTCCTTCTTTGACTGTTCCATTTTGAACTACTTCAAAATCTTGTCAAGGTATGTACTCATTGAAAAAACTTATCAAGCGTCTTTATCTATCTCTATAGACCTTGATGCTCAATGTGTAAGAAGCTTCATCAAGGTCTTTCTTTGAAAAACTTCTTTCAGATACTCCTTTATGCTTTCCAGAAAATTTTACATTATTTCCGATCAACAATATGTCATTCACATATACTTACCATAAATGTTGTAGTGCTCCCACTCACTTTCTTGTAAGTATAGGCTTCACCGCAAGTCTGTATAAAACCATATGCTTTGATCACACTATCAAACATATATTCGAACTCCGAGATGCTTGCACCAGTCCATAAATGGATCACTGGAGCTTGCACACTTTGTTAGCACCCTTTGGATCGATAAAACCTTCAGGTTGCATCATATACAACTCTTCTTCTAGAAATCCATTCAGGAATGCAGTCTTTACATCCATTTGCCAAATTTCATAATCATAAAATGCGGCAATTGCTAACATGATTCGAACGGACTTAAGCATCGCTACAGGTGAGAAGGTCTCATCGTAGTCAACTCCTTGAACTTGTCGAAAACCTTTCGCAACAAGTCGAGTTTTGTAGACAGTAACACTACTATCAGCGTTCGTCTTCCTCTTGAAGATCCATTTATTCTTAATGTCTTATGATCATCGGGCAAGTCAATCAAAGTCCATACTTTGTTCTCATACATGGATCCCATCTCAGATTTCATGGCCTCAAGCCATTTCACGGAATCTGGGCTCATCATCGCTTCCTCATAGTTCATAGGTTCGTCATGCTCTAGTAACATGACTTCCAGGAAGGATTACCGTACCAGTCTGGTGCGGACCATACTCTGGTTGTCCTACGAGATTCGGTAGTAACTTGATCTGAAGTTTCATGATCATCATCATTAGCTTTCTCACTAATTGGTGTAGAGATCACTAGAACTGATTTCTGTGATGAACTACTTTCCAATTCGGGAGAAGGTACATGATACGTCTCCAACGTATCTATAATTTTTGATTGCTCCATGCTATATTATCTACTGTTTTGGACATTATCGGGCTTTATTATCCACTTTTATATTATTTTTGGGACTAACCTATTAACCGGAGGCCCAACCCAGAATTGTTGTTTTTTACCTGTTTTAGGGTTTCGAAGAAAAGGAATATCAAACGGAGTCCAAACGGAATGAAACCTTCGGGAACGTGCTTTTCTCAACGAACAAGACAAGGGAGACTTGGACCCTACGTCAAGAAAGAAAAGCGGAGGCCATGAGGTAGGGGGGCGCGCCTACCCCCCAGGCGCGCCCTCCATCCTTGTGGGCCCCCTGTTGCTCCACCGACGTACTCCTTCCTCCTATATATACCTACATACCCCAAACGATCAAATACGGAGCCAAAACCCTAATTCCACCGCCGCAACTTTCTGTATCCACGAGATCCCATCTTGGGGCCTGTTCCAGAGCTCCGCCGGACGGGGCATCGATCATGGAGGGCTTCTACATCAACACCATGGCCCCTCCGATGAACTGTGAGTAGTTCACCTCAGACCTACGGGTCCATAGCTAGTAGCTAGATGGCTTGTTCTCTCTTTTTGGATCTCAATACAATGTTCTCCCCCTCTCTTGTGGAGATCTATTCGATTTAATCTTCTTTTTGTGGTGTGTTTCTTGAGATCGATGAATTGTGGGTTTATGATCAAGTCTATCTATGAATAATATTTGAATATTCTCTGAATTCTTTTATGTATGATTGGTTATCTTTGCAAGTCTCTTCGAATTATTAGTTTGGTTTGGCCTACTAGATTGATCTTTCTTGCAATGGGAGAAGTGCTTAGCTTTGGGTTCAATCTTGCGGTGTCCTTTCCCAGTGACAGTAGGGGCAGCAAGGCACGTATTGTATTGTTGCCATCGAGGATAACAAGATGGGTTTTTCTTCATATTGCATGAGTCCATCCCTCTACATCATGTCATCTTGCTTAAGGCGTTACTCTGTTGTTAACTTAATACTCTAGATGCATGTTGGATAGCGGTAGATGAGTGGAGTAATAGTAGTAGATTCAGGCAGGAGTCGGTCTACTTGTCTCGGACGTGATGCCTATATACATGATCATACCTAGGTATTCTCATAACTATGCTCAATTCTGTCAATTGCTCAACAGTAATTTGTTCACCCACCATAGAATACGTATGCTCTCGAGAGAAGCCACTAGTGAAACCTATGGCCCTCGGGTCTATATTTATCATATTAATCTACTACTACTTAGTTATTTCCTTTGCTATTTACTTTGCCTTTATTTTACTTTGCATCTTTATCATAAAAATACGAAAAATATTATCTTATCATATCTATCAGATCTCACTCTCGTAAGTGGCCTTATAGGGACTGACAACCCCTATTTGCGTTGGTTGCGAGGATTTATTTGTTTTGTGCAGGTGCGAGGGACTCGCGCGTAGCCTCCTACTGGATTGATACCTTGGTTCTCAAAAACTGAGGGAAATACTTACGCTACTTTGCTGCATCATCCCTTCCTCTTTGGGGAAAACCAACGCAGTGCTCAAGAGGTAGCAAGAAGGATTTCTGGCGCCGTTACCGGGGACGTCTACGCAAAAGTCATCATACCAAGTACCCATCACATACCCTTATCTCCCGCATTACATTATTTTCCATTTGCCTCTCGTTTTCCTCTCCCCCACTTCACCCTTGCCGTTTTATTCTCCCTCTCTCCCTATCCTCCCTCTCTTTCCCGTTTGCCTCTTTTTTGCCTGCTTGCTTTTTGTTTGCTTGTGTGTTAGTTTGCTTGCTTGTCACAATGGCTCAAGATAATACTAAATTGTGTGACTTCACCAATACCAACAACAATGATTTTATTAGCACTCCGATTGCTCTTCTTACCGATGCTGAATCTTGTGAAATTAATACTGCCTTGCTGAATCTTGTCATGAAAGATCCGTTTTCCGACCTTCCTAGTGAAGATGCCGCTACCCATCTAAATAGCTTCGTTGATTTGTGTGACATGCAAAAGAAGAAAGATGTGGATAATGATATTGTTAAACTGAAGCTATTTCCTTTTTCGCTTAGAGATCGTGCTAAATCTTGGTTTTCGTCTTTGCCTAAAAATAGTATTGGTTCATGGAACAAGTGCAAAGATGCTTTTATCTCTAAGTATTTTCCTCCCGCTAAGATCATCTCTCTTAGAAACGATATTATGAATTTTAAGCAACTTGATCATGAACATGTTGCACAAGCTTGGGAGAGAATGAAATTAATGATACGTAATTGCCCTACTCATGGTTTAAATTTGTGGATGATTGTTTAGAATTTTTATGCCGGATTGAATTTTTCTTCTAGAAATTTTTAGATTCGGCCGCGGGAGGCACTTTTATGGAAATCACTTTTGGAGAAGCTACTAAACTCCTAGATAATATTATGGTTAATTATTCTCAATGGCGTACTGAAATATCTACTAATAAAAAGGTGCATGCGATAGAAGAAATTAATGTTTTGAGTGGAAAGATGGATGAACTTATGAAATTATTTGCTAATAAGAGTGTTTCTTCTGATCCTAATGATATGCCATTGTCTACTTTGATTGAGAATAATAATGAATCTATGGATGTGAATTTTGTTGGTAGGAACAATTTTGGTAACAACGTGTATAGAGGAAATTTTAATCCTAGGTCTTATCCTAGTAATCCCTCTAATAATTATGGTAATTCCTACAACAATTCTTATGGTATAATAAGATGCCCTCTGATTTTGAATCTAATATTAAAGAATTTATTACTTCGCAAAAGAATTTTAATGCTATGATTGAAGAAAAATTGCTTAAGATTGATGATTTTGCTAGGAACGTTGATAGAATTTCTCTTGATGTTGATTCTTTGAAACTTAGATCTATTCCACCTAAGCATGATATCAATGAGTCTCTCAAAGCCATGAGAATTTCCATTGATGAGTGCAAAGAAAGAACCGCTAGGATGCGTGCTAAGAAAGATGCCTTTATAAGAGTGTGTTCTTCTAGTTCCTATGAAAATAAAGATGAAGATATAAAAGTTATTGATGTGTCCCCTATTAAATCTTTGTTTTGAAATATTAATCTTGATAATGATGGGACTGAATATGATCCACCTTTACCTAGAAGGTGTTCCAAGAAATCGGAATTTGTTGATCTTGATGCTAAATTTGATAAAAGTAGGATTGAAGAAATTAAAACCCTAGATGTTGCTAAACCCACTATTATGGATTTCAAGGAATTTAACTATAAAAATTGCTCTTTGATTGATTGTATTTCCTTGTTGCAATCCGTGCTAAATTCTCCTCACGCTTATAGTCAAAATAAAGCGTTTACTAAACATATCGTTGATGCCTTGATGCAATCTTATGAAGAAAAACTAGAATTGGACGTTTCTATCCCTAGAAAGCTTTATGATGAGTGGGAACCAACTATTAAAATTAAAATTAAAGATCATGAATGCCATGCTTTATGTGATTTGGGTGCTAGTGTTTCCACGATTCCAAAGACTTTGTGTGATTTGTTAGGTTTTCCGTGATTTTGATGATTGCCCTCTAAACTTGCACCTTGCGGATTCCACTATTAAGAAACCTATGGGAAGAATTAATGATGTTCTTATTGTTGCAAATAGGAATTATGTGCCCGTAGATTTTATTGTTCTTGACATAGATTGCAATCCTTCATGTCCTATTATTCATGGTAGACCTTTTCTTAGAACGATTGGTGCAATTGTTGATATGAAGGAAGGAAATATTAGATTCCAATTTCCATTAAGGAAAGGCATGGAACACTTTCCTAGAAAGAAAATTAAATTACCTTATGAATCCATTATGAGAGCCACTTATGGATTGCCTACCAAAGATGGCAATACCTAGATCAATTCTTGCTTGTTATGCCTAGCTAGGGGCGTTAAATGATAGCGCTTGTTGGGAGGCAACCCAATTTTATTTATTCCTTGCTATTTGATCCTGTTTAGTGATAAATAATTTATCTATCCTATGTTTTGGTTGTGTTTTTCGTGTTTAATTAGTGTTTGTGCCAAGTAGAACCGTTGGGAAGACTTGGGGAAAGTCTTGTTACACTTGCTGTAAAAAACAGAAACTTTAGCGCTCACGAGAACTGCTGTCATTTTTATTTGGAAGGTGATATTTAGTTAATTATTTTTTAAGATGATTAATAGATAAATTCCGCATGTCCAGAAATTTATTTTAGAATTTTTGGGGTTCCAGATCTTGCGCTAGCTATAGATTACTACAGACTGTTCTGTTTTTGACAGATTCTGTTTTTCGTGTGTTGTTTGCTTATTTTGATGAATTGATGGCTAGTAAAATAGTTTATAAACCATAGAGAAGTTGTAATACAGTAGGTATAACACCAATATAAATAAAGAATGAGTTAATTACAGTACCTTGAAGTGGTCTTTTATTTTCTTTCGCTAACGGAGCTCACGAGATTTTCTACTTTAAGTTTTGTGTTGTGAAGTTTTCAAGTTTTGGGTAAAAATTTGATGGATTATGGAACAAGGAGTGGCAAGAGCCTAATATTGGGGATTCCCATGGCACCCCCAACATAATCTAAGGACACCTAAAAGCCAAAGCTTGGGGATGCCCCGGAAGGCATCCCCTCTTTCGTCTACTTCTATCGGTAACTTTACTTGGAGCTATATTTTTATTCGCCACATCATATGTGTTTTGCTTGGAGCGTCTTGTATTATTTGAGTCTTTGCTTTTTAGTTTACCACAATCATCCTTAATGTACACACCTTTTGAGAGAGCCATACAGATTTGGAATTTGTTAGAATACTCTATGTGCTTCGCTTATATCTTTTGAGTTATATAGTTTTGCTCTAGTACTTCACTTATATCTTTTAGAGCACGGTGGTGGATTTGTTTTATAGAAACTATTGATCTCTCATGCTTCACTTAGATTATTTTGAGAGTCTTAAATAGCATGGTAATTTGCTTAAAATCCTAATATGCTTGGTATACAAGATTAATAATAAAACTTTCTTATGAGTGTGTTGAATACTATGATAAGTTTGATACTTGATAATTGTTTTGAGATATGGAGATGGTGATATTAAAGTCATGCTAGTTGAGTAGTTGTGAATTTGAGAAATACTTGTGTTGAAGTTTGTGATTCCCGTAGCATGCACGTATGGTGAACCGTTATGTGATGAAGTCGGAGCATGATTTATTTATTGATTGTCTTCCTTATGAGTGGCGGTCGGGGACGAGCGATGGTCTTTTCCTACCAATCTCTCCCCCTAGGAGCATGTGTGTAATACTTTTCTTTGATAACTTGTAAATTTTTGCAATAAGTATATGAGTTCTTTATGACTAATGTTGAGTCCTTGGATTATACGCAATCTCACCCTTCCACCTTTGCTAGCCTCTCTAATACCGCGCACCTTTCGCCGGTATCATACACCCACCATCTAACTTCCTCAAAACAACCACCATACCTACCTATTATGGCATTTCCATAGCCATTCCGAGATATATTGCCATGCAACTTTCCACCGTTCCATTTATTATGACACACTCCTTCATTGTCATATTGCTTAGCATGATCATGTAGTTGACATCGTATTTGTGGCAAAGCCACCATTCATAATTCTTTCATACATGTCACTCATGCATCATTGCATATCCCGGTACACCGCCGGAGGCATTCACATAGAGTCATATTTTGTTCTAAGTATCGAGTTGTAATTGTTGAGTTGTAAGAAAAATAAAAGTGTGATGATCATCATTATTAGAGCATTGTCCCAGTGAGGAAAGGATGATGGAGACTATGATTCCCCCACAAGTCGGGATGAGACTCCGGACGAAAAATAAAAATAAAAAAAGAGAAAGAAAAGAGGCCATAAAAAAGAGAAAAGGCCCAAATAAAAAAATAAAAAAAGAGAGAAAAAGAGAGAAGGGACAATGTTACTATCCTTTTACCACACTTGTGCTTCAAAGTAGCACCATGATCTTCATAGTAGAGAGTCTCTCATGTTATCACTTTCATATACTAGTGGGAATCTTTCATTATAGAACTTGGCTTGTATATTACAATGATGGGCTTCCTCAAATTGCCCTAGGTCTTCATGAGCAAGCAAGTTGGATGCACACCCACTTAGTTTCTTTTTGAGCTTTCATATACTTATAGCTCTAGTGCATCCGTTGCATGGCAATCCCTAATCACTCACATTCATATTTATTGATGGGCATCTCCATAGCCCATTGATATGCCTAGTTGATGTGAGACTATATTCTCCCTTTTTGTCTTCTCCACAATCACCACTCTATTCCACCTATAGTGCTATATCCATGACTCACGCTCATGTATTGCGTGAAGATTGAAAAAGTTTTGAGAATGTCAAAAGTATGAAACAATTGCTTGCTTGTCATCGGGGTTGTGCATGATTTAAATATTTGAGTGGTGAAGATAGAGCATATCCAGACTATATGATTTTGTAGGGATAACTTTCTTTAGCCATGTTATTTTGAGAAAACATAATTGCTTTGTTAGTATGCTTGAAGTATTATTATTTTTATGTTAACATGAACTTTTGTCTTGAATCTTTCGTATCTGAATATTCATACCACAATTAAGAAGACTTACATTAAAATTATGCCAAGTAGCACTCCGCATCAAAAATTTTGTTTTTATCATTTACCTACTCGAGGACGAGCAGGAATTAAGCTTGGGGATGCTTGATACGTCTCCAACGTATCTATATTTTTGATTGCTCCATGCTATATTATCTACTGTTTTGGACATTATTGGGCTTTATAATCCACTTTTATATTATTTTTGGGACTAACCTATTAACCAGAGGCCCAACCCAGAATTGCTATTTTTTTGCCTGTTTTAGGGTTTCGAGGAAAAGGAATATCAAACGGAGTCCAAATGGAATGAAACCTTCGGGAACGTGATTTTCTCAACGAACAAGACCAGGGAGACCTGGACCCTACGTCAAGAAAGAAAAGAGGAGGCCACGAGGTAGGGGCGCGCCTACCCCCCCCCCCCCAGGCACGCCCTCCACCCTCGTGGGCCCCCTGTTGCTCCACCGACGTACTCCTTCCTCCTATATATACCTACGTACCCCCAAACGATCAGATACGGATCCAAAACCCTAATTCCACCGTCGCAACTTTCTGTATCCACGAGATCCCATCTTGGGGCCTGTTCCGGAGCTCCGCCGGAGGGGGCATCGATCACGGAGGGCTTCTACATCAACACCATAGCCCCTCCGATGAAGTGTGAGTAGTTCACCTCAGACCTACGGTTCCATAGTTAGTAGCTAGATGGCTTGGTCTCTCTTTTTGGATCTCAATACAATGTTCTCCCCCTCTCTAGTGGAGATCTATTCGATGTAATCTTCTTTTTGCGGTGTGTTTGTTGAGACCGATGAATTGTGGGTTTATGATCAAGTCTATCTTTGGGTTCAATCTTGCGGTGTCCATTCCCAGTGACAGTAGGGGCAGCAAGGCACGTATTGTATTGTTGCCATCGAGGATAACAAGATGGGGTTTTCTTCATATTGCATGAGTCTATCCCTCTACATCATGTCATCTTGCTTAAGGCGTTACTCTGTTTTTAATTTAATACTCTAGATGCATGCTGGATAGCGGTCGATGAGTGGAGTAATAGTAGTAGATGCAGGCATGAGTCGGTCTACTTGTCTCGGACGTGATGCCTATATACATGATCATACCTAGATATTCTCATAACTATGCTCAATTCTGTCAATTGCTCAACAGTAATTGGTTCACCCACTGTAGAATACTTATGCTCTCGAGAGAAGCCACTAGTGAAACCTATGTCCCCCGGGTCTATCTTTATCATATTAATCTCCTTCTACTTAGTTATTTCCTTTGCCTTTATTTTACTTTGCATCTTTATCATAAAAATACCAAAAATATTATCTTATCATATCTATCAGATCTCACTCTCGTAAGTGGCCTTATAGGGACTGACAACCCCAATTTGCATTGGTTGCGAGGATTTATTTGTTTTGTGCAGGTGCGAGGGACTCACGCGTAGCCTCCTACTGGATTGATACCTTGGTTCTCAAAAACTGAGGGAAATACTTACGCTACTTTGCTGCATCATCCCTTCCTCTTCGGGGAAAACCAACGCAGTGCTCAAGAGGTAGTAGTACAATTACCTTATCAAGTTCTACATTCCTCCCACTCACTTCTTCGAGAGAAACTTCCTCTCTAGAAAGGATCCACTCTTAGCAATGAATGTCTTGCCTTCCGATCTGTGATAGATGGTGTACCCAACTTTCTCCTTTGGGTATCCTATGAAGACACATTTCTCTAATTTGGGTTTGAGCTTATCAGGATGAAACTTTTTCACATAAGCATCGCAAGCCCAAACTTTAAGAAACGACAACTTTGGTTTAGATGGTGCCCTATTTAACGTGAATGCAACTGTCTCTAATGCATAACCCCAAAACGATAGTGGTAAATCGGTAAGAGACAGCATAGATTGCAGCATATCTAATAAAGTACGGTTACGATGTTCGGACACACCATTACGCTGTGGTGTTCCAGGTGGTGTGAGTTGCGAAACTATTCCGCTTTGTTTCAAATGAAGACCAAACTCGTAACTCAAATATTCGCCTCCGCGACCAGATCGTAGAAACTTTATTTTCTTGTTATGATGATTTTCCACTTCACTCTTAAATTCTTTGAACTTTTCAAATGTTTTAGACTTATGTTTCATTAAGTAGATATACCCATATCTGCTCAAATCATCTGTGAATTTCAGAAAATAACGATACCCGCCGCGAGCCTCAACACTTATCGGATTGCATACATCAGTATGTATTATTTCCAATAAGTCAGTTGCTTGCTCCATTGTTCCGGAGAACGGAGTCTTAGTCATCTTGCCTATGTGGCATGGTTCGCAAGCATCAACTAATTCATAATCAAGTGATTCCAAAAGCCCATCGGCATGGATTTTCTTCATGTGCTTTACACAAATATGACCTAAATGGCAGTGCCACAAATAAGTTGCACTATCATTATTAACTTCGTATCTTTTGGCTTCAATATTATGAATATGTGTATCACTACGATCGAGATTCAATAAACCTTTCACCTTGGGTGTAAGACCATTGAAGGTTTTATTCATGTAAACAGAACAACAATTATTCTTTGACTTCAAATGAATAACCGTATTGCACTAAACATGATCAAATCATATCCATGCTTAACGTAAACACCAAATAACATTTATTTAGGTTCAACACTAATCCCAAAAGTATAGGGAGTGTGCGATGATGATCATATCAATCTTGGAACCACTTACAACACACATCATCAGTTCACCCTTAACTAGTCTCTGTTCATTCTGCAACTCCTGTTTCGAGTTACTAATCTTTAGCAACTGAACTAGTATCAAATACTAAGGGGTTGCTATAAACACTAGTAAAGTACACATCAATAACATGTATACCAAGTATACCTTTGTTCACTTTGCCATCCTTCTTATCCGCCAAATACTTGGGGCAGTTCTGCTTCCAGTGACCAGTCCCTTTGCAGTAGAAGCACCTAGTCTCAGGCTTAGGTTAAGACTTGGGCTTCTTCACTTGAGCAGCAACTTGCTTGCCATTCTTCTTGAAGTTCCCCTTCTTCCCTTTGCCCTTTTCTTGAAACTAGTGGTCTTGTCAACCATCAACACTTGATGCTTTTCTTGATTTCTACCTCTACAGCCTTTAGCATTGCGAAGAGCTCAGGAATCGTCTTATCCATCCCTTGCATACTATAGTTCATCACGAAGCTCTTGTAGCTTGGTGGCAGTGATTGAAGAACTCTGTCAATGACACTATCATCAGGAAGATTAACTCCCAGTTGAGTCAAGTGGTTGTGGTACCCATACATTCTGAGTATATGTTCACTGACAAAACTATTCTCTTCCATCTTGCAGCTATAGAACTTATTGGAGACTTCATATCTCTCAGTCCGGGTATTTGCTTGAAATATTAACTTCAACTCCTAGAACATATCATATGCTCCATGACGTTCAAAACGTCGTTGAAGTCCCGGTTCTAAGCCGTAAAGCATGGTATACTGAACTATCGAGTAGTCATCAGCTTTTCTCTGCTAGGTGTTCATAACATCTGGCGTTTCTCCTGCGGTGGGTTTGTCACCTAGCGGTGCTTCCAGGACGTAATTCTTCTGTGCAGCAATGAGGATAATCCTCAGATCACGGACCTAGTCTGCATCATTGCTACTATCATCTTTCAACATAGTTTTTCTCTAGGAACATATCAAAAATAAATGGGGAGCTACACCGCGAGCTATTGATCTACAACATAGTTATGCAAATACTATCAGGACTAAGTTCATGATAAATTAAAGTTCACTTAATCATATTACTTAAGAACTCCCACTTAGACAGACATCCCTCTAGTCATCTAAATGATCACGTGATCCAAATCAACTAAACCATGTCCGATCATCACGTGAGATGGAGTAGTTTTCAATGGTGAACACCACTATGTTGATCATATCTACTATATGATTCATGCTCGATATTTCGGTCTCCAGTGTTCCGAGGCCATATCTGCATATGCTAGGCTCGTCAAGTTTAACCCAAGTATTTCTGTGTGTGCAAAAATGGCTTGCACCCGTTGTATGTGAACGTAGAGCTTATCACACCCGATCATCATGTGATGTCTCGGCACAACGAACTTTGGCAATGGTGCATACATAGGGAGAACACTTTTACCTTGAAATTGAGTGAGAGATCATCTTATAATGCTTCCGTCGAACTAAGCAAAATAAGATGCATAAAGGATAAACATCACATGCATTCAAAATATGTGACATGATATGGCCATGATCATCTTGCGCCTTTGATCTCCATCTCCAAAGTACCGTCATGATCTCTATCGTCACTGGCATGACACCATGATCTCCATCATCTTGATCACTATCAATGTGTCATCATATGGTCGTCTTGCCAACTATTGCTATCGCATAGCGACAAAGTAAAGCAATTGTATGGTGCTTGCATCTTATGCAATAAAGAGACATCCATAAGGCTTCTGCCAGTTGCCGATAACTTTAACAAAACATGATCATCTCATACAACAATTTATATATCATCACGTCTTGACCATATCACATCACAACATGCCCTGCAAAAACAAGTTAGACGTCCTCTACTTTGTTGTTGCAAGTTTTACGTGGCTGCTACGGGCTGAGCAAGAACCGTTCTTACCTACGCATCAAAAACCACAACGCGGCATAGTGATTGCTTTTTGATCTTCAGAAAGAACCCTGTTAATTGGATCTGATTCAACTAAAGCTGGAGAAATAGACACCCACTAGCCACCTGTGTGCGATGCACGTCGGCAGAACCAGTCTCTCGTAAGCGTACGCATAATGTCGGTCTGGGACGCTTCATCCAACAATGCCGTCGAATCAAGAATCAACTAGTGACGGCAAGCAATATGTATATACCCACACCCACAACTCCTTTGTGTTCTACTCGTGCATATAACATCTACACATAAACCTGGCTCGGATGCCACTGTTGGGTAACGTAGTAATTTCAAAAAAATTCCTATGCACACGCAAGATCATGGTGATGCATAGCAACGAGAGGGAAGAGTATCGTCCATGTACCCTCGTAGACCGTAAGCGGAAGCGTTATGGGAACGCGGTTGATGTAGTCGAACGTCTTCACGATCCGACCGATCCATGTACCGAACGCACGGCACCTCCGAGTTCAGCACATGTTCAGCTCGATGACGTCCCACGAACTCCAATTTAGCAGAGCTTCACGGGAGATTTTCGTCAACACGACAGCGTGATGACGGTGATAATGTTTCTACCGACTCAGGGCTTCTCCTAAGCACCACTACGATATGATCGAAGTGGATTATGTTGGAGGGGGCATCGCACACGGCTAAGGGATCAATGATCAGCTTATGTGTCTTGGGGTGCCCCCCTGCCCCCGTATATAAGGAGCAAGGGGGAGGCCGACCGGCCCTTGCAAGGCGCGCCAGGAGGAGGAGTCCTCCTCCTAGTAGGAGTAGGACTCCCCTTTCCAACTCCTACTAGGAGGAAAGGAAGGAGGAGAGGGAGAAGGAAAGAGGGGGAGGAAAGGAGGAAAAGGGGGCCCGGCCCCCTAGTCCAATTCGGTTTGGGCTAGGGGGGCCGCGCGCCCTGCCTTGTCCTGCCTCCTCTCTTCCACCACTTGGCCCATGAGGCCCAATACTTATTCCCCCGTATTCCCGTAACTCCCCAGTACTCCGAAAAATACCCGAATCACTCGGAACCTTTCCGATGTCCGAATATAGTCGTCCAATATATTGATCTTTACGTCTCGGCCATTTCGAGACTCCTCGTCATGTCCCCAATCTCATTCGGGACTCCGAACTACCTTCGGTACATCAAATCACATAAACTCATAATACCGATCGTCACCGAACGTTAAGCGTGCGGACCCTACGGGTTCAAGAACTATGTAGACATGAGCAAGATACGTCTCTGGTCAATAACCAATAGCGGAACCTGGATGTTCATATTGGCTCCTACATATTCTACGAAGATCTTTATCGGCCAAACCGCATAACAACATACGTTGTTCCCTTTGTCATCGGTATGTTACTTGCCCGAGATTCGATCGTCGGTATCTCAATACCTAGTTCAATCTCGTTACTGGCAAGTATCTTTACTCATTTATGTAATGCATCATCCCGCAACTAACTCATTAGTCACAATGCTTGCAAGGCTTATAGTGATGTGCATTACCGAGAGGGCCCAGAAATACCTCTCCGACAATTGGAGTGACAAATCCTAATCTCGATCTATGCCAACTCAACAAGTACCATCGGAGACACCTGTAGAGCACCTTTATAATCACCCAGTTATGTTGTGACGTTTGGTAGCACACAAAGTGTTCCTCCGGTACTCGGGAGTTGCATAATCTCATAGTCATAGGAACATGTATAAGTCATGAAGAAAGCAATAGCAACAAACTAAACGACCATCGTGCTAAGCTAATGGGTGGGTCAAGTCAATCACATCATTCTCTAATGATGTGATCTCGTTAATCAAATGACAACTCATGTCTATGGTTGGGAAACATAACCATCATTGATTCAACGAGCTAGTCAAGTAGAGGGATACTAGTGACACTCTGTTTGTCTATGTATTCACACAAGTACTAAGTTTCCGGTTAATACAATTCTAGCATGAATAATAAACATTTATCATGATATAAGGAAATAAATAATAACTTTATTATTACCTCTAGGGCATATTTCCTTCACAAAGGTATATTTGATATACATGTTATTGATGTGTACTTTACTAGTTCTTAATTATAGTAGCCCCTGGGTATTTGATACTGGTTCAGTTGCTATGATTAGTAACTTGAAACATGAGTTACAAAATGAACAGAGACTAGTTAAGGGTGACGTGACGATGTGTGTTGGAAGTGATTCCAAGGTTGATAAGATCACCATCGCATACTCCCTCTACCTTCGGGATTAATATTGGAACTAAATAAATGTTATTTGGTGTTTGCGTTGAGCATAAATATGATTGGATCATGTTTATTGCGATACAGTTATCCATTTAAGTCAGAGAATAATTGTTGTTCTGTTTACATGAATAAAACCTTTTATGGTCTTACATCCAATGTAAATGGTTTACTGAATCTTGATCACAATGATACAGATAATATTGATGCCAAAAGATGCAAAGTTAATAATTATAGTGCAACTTATTTGCGGCACTGTCGTTTAGGTCATATTGGTGTAAAGCGCATGAAGAAACTCCATGCTGATGGGCTTTTAGAATCACTTGATGCTTGTGAACCATGCCTCATGGGCAAGATGACTAAAACTCCGTTCTCCGGAATAGTGAAGCAAGCAACTGACTTATTGGAAATAATACATACTGATGTATGCAATCCGATGAGTGTTGAGGCTCGCGGCGGGTATCGCTATTTTCTGACCTTCACAGATCATTTGAGCAGATATGGGTATATCTACTTAATGAAACATAAGTGTGAAACATTTGAAAAGTTCAAAGAATATCAGAGTGAAGTGGAAAATCATCGTAACAAGAAAATAAAGTTTCTACGATCTGATCGCGGAGGCGAATATTTGAGTTACGAGTTTGGTCTTCATTTGAAACAATGTGGAATAGTTTCGCAACTCATACCACCTGGAACACCACGGCATAATGGCGTGTCCGAACGTTGTAATCGTACTTTATTGGATATGGTGCAATCTATGATGTCTCTTACCGATTTGCCACTATCGTTTTGGGGTTAAGCATTGGAGACAGCTGCATTCACGTTAAATCGGGCACCATCTAAATGCGTTGAGACGACACCTTATGAACTGTGGTTTGGCAAGACACCCAAGTTGCCGTTTCTTAAAGTTTGGGGCTGCGATGCTTATGTGAAAAAGCTTCAACCTGATAAGCTCGAACCGAAATCGGAGAAATGTGTCTTCATAGGATACCCAAAGAAGACCGTTGGTTACACCTTATATCACAGATCCGAAGGCAAGATATTCGTTGCTAAGAATGGATCCTTTCTGGAGAAGGAGTTTCTCTCGAAAGAAGTGAGTGGGAGGAAAGTAGAACTTGACGAGGTAATTGTACCTTCTCCTTTATTGGAAAGTAGTTCATCATTGAAATCAGTTCTAGTGATTCCTACACCAGTAAGTGAGGAAGCTAATGATGATGATCATGAAACTTCTGATCAAGTTACTACCGAACCTCGTAGGTCAACCAGAGTAAGATCCACACCAGAGTGGTACGGTAATCCTGTTCTGGAAGTCATGTTACTTGACCATGACGAACATACGAACTATGAGGAAGCGATAATGAGCCCAGATTCCGCAAAATGGCTTGAGGCCATGAAATCTGAGATGGGATCCATGTATGAGAACAAAGTGTGGACTTTGGTTGACTTGCCTGATGATCGGCAGGCCATTGAGAATAAATGGATCTTCAAGAGGAAGACAGACGCTGATAGTAGTGTTATGATACCTCTCCATCATATCTATAATTTTTTATTGTTCCATGCCAATATTATACAACTTTCATATACTTTTGGCAACTTTTTATACTATTTTTAGGACTATCATATTGATCCAGTGCCCAGTGCCAGTTCCTGTTTTTTGCATGTTTTTTGTTTCACATAAAATCCATATCAAATGGAGTCCAAACAGGATAAAAACTGACGGAGATTTTTTTTGGAATATATGTGATTTTTGGGAAGAAGAATCAACGTGAGACGATGCCCGAGGGGGCCACGAGGCAGGGGGCGCGCCCTAGGGGGTCAGGCGTGCCCTGGGCCCTCGTGGCCACCCTATAAGGCGGTTGGTGCCCTTCTTTCGCCGCAAGAAAGCTAATATCCGGATACAAATCGTGTCCAAAATTCAGCCCAATCGGAGTTACGGATCTCCGGGAATATAAGAAACGGTGAAAATGCAGAATCTGGAACGCAGAAAGAGAGAGAGACCGAGATAGATCCAATCTCGGAGGGACTCTCGCCCCTCCGCCGCGATGGAGGCCATGGACCAGAGGGGAAACCCTTCTCACATCTAGGGAGAAGGTCAAGGAATAAGAAGAAGGAGGAGGGCTCTCTCCCCCTCTCTTCCAGTGGCGCCGGAACGCCGTCGGGGCCATCATCATCACCGCAATCTACACCAACAACTTCACCGCCATCATCACCAACTCTTCCCCCCTCTATGCAGCGGTGTAACCCCTCTTTTACCCGCTGTAATCTCTACTTAAACATGGTTCTCAACGCTATATATTATTTCCCAATGATGTATGGCTATCCTATGATGTTTGAGTAGATCCGTTTTGTCCTATGGGTTAATTGATGATCGTGATTGGTTTGAGTTGCATGTTTTATTATTGGTACTGTCCTATGTTGCTCTCCGTGTCGCGCAAGCGTGAGGGATCCCCACTATAGGTTTTGCAATATGTTCATGATTTGCTTATGGTGGGTGGCGTGAGTGATACAAACATAGACCCGAGTAAGTAGGTTGTTTCGTATGGGAATAAAGAGGACTTGATGTCTTATAATGCTATGGGTGGGTTTTACCTTAATGATCTTTAGTAGTTGGGGATGCTTGCTAGAGTTCCAATCGTAAGTGCATATGATCCAAGAAGATAAAGTATGTTAGCTTATGCCTCTCCCTCAAATAAAATTGTAATAATGATTATTGGTCTAGTTATCGATTGCCTAGGGACAAATAACTTCCTTGTGTGACAACAAGCTCTCTACTAAAACTAACTTAGTTGTGTCTTTATCTAATCAGCCCCTACTTTTTATTTACGCACTCTTTATTATCTTGCAAACCTATCCTATCACACCTACAAAGTACTTCTAGTTTTATACTTGTTCTAGGTAAGGCGAACGTTAAGCGTGCGTAGAGTTGTATCGGTGGTCGATAGAACTTGAGGGAATATTTGTTCTACCTTTAGCTCCTCGTTGGGTTCGACACTCTTACTTATCGAAAGAAGCTACAATTGATCCCATATATTTTTGGGTTATCATGTTACTATCTACAAAGCTCGAATTGTCACAAAATGTTTTTGACAAGTTCAAGGTGTTGACTACGATGAGATTTTCTCACTCGTATCGATGCTTAAAAGTCTGTCCGAATCATGTTAACAGTTGCCGCATTTTATGAAATCTGGCAAATGGATGTCAAAACTGCATTCCTTAATGGAAGAAGAGTTGTATATGATGCAACTAGAAGGTTTTGTCGATCCTAAAGGGGCTAACAAGGTAAGCAAGCTCCAGCGATCCATCTATGGACTGGTGCAATGATAACCCACAAGTATAGGGGATCGCAACAGTTTTCGAGGGTAGAGTATTCAACCCAAATTTATTGATTCAACACAAGGGGAGCAAAAGAATATTCTCAAGTATTAGCAGCTAAGTTGTCAATTCAACCACACCTGGAAACTTAACATCTGCAGCAAAATATTTAGTAGCAAAGTAATATGATAGTGGTGGTAACGATAGAAAGAGTGATATTTTTGGTTTCATAGTGATTGTAACAGTAGCAACGGAAAAGTAAATAAGCGAAGAACAATATATGAAAAGCTCGTAGGCAATGGATCAGTGATGGATGATTATGTCGGATGCGATTCCTCATGCAATAGTTATAACCTAGGGTGACACAGAACTAGCTCCAGTTCATCAATGTAATGTAGGCAAGTATTCTGAATATAGTCATACGTGCTTACGGAAAAGAACTTGCATGACATCTTTTGTCCTACCCTCCCATGACAGCGAGGTCCTATTGGAAACTAATGGATATTAAGGCCTCCTTTTAGCAGAGTACTAGGCCAAAGCATTAGCACTTAGTGAATACATGAACTCTTCAAACTACGGTCATCATCGGTAAGTATCCCGATTATTGTCACTTCGGGGTTAACGGATCATAACACATAATAGGTGACTATAGACTTGCAAGATAGGATCAAGAACTCACATATATTCATGGAAACATAATAGGTTCAGATCTGAAATCATGGCACTCGGGCCCTAGTGACAAGCATTAAGCATAGCAAAGTCATAGCAACATCAATCTCAGAACATAGTGGATACTAGGGATCAAACCCTAACGAAACTAACTCGATTACATGATAAATCTCATCCAACCCATCACCGTCCAACAAGCCTACGACGGAATTACTCACGCACGGCGGTTAGCATCATGAAATTGGTGATGGAGGAAGGTTGATGATGACGATGGCGACGGATTCCCCTCTCCGGAGCCCCGAACGGACTCCAGATCAGCCCCCGAGAGAGTTTAGGGCTTGGAGGCGGCTCCGTATCGTAAAACGTGATGAATCCTTCTCCCTAGTTTTTTCTCCCCGAACACGAATATATAGAGTTGGAGTTGAGGTCGGAGGAGCACCAGGGGGGTAGGTGCGCCCCCACCCTTGTGGATAGTGTGTGGGCCCCCTGGCATTGATTCTTTTGCCAGTATTTTTTATATATTCCAAAAATAATCTCCGTTGATTTTCAGGTCATTCCAAGAACTTTTATTTCTGCACAAAAATAACACCATGGCAATTCTGCTGAAAACAGCGTCAGTCCGGGTTAGTTCCATTCAAATCATGCAAGTTAGAGTCCAAAACAAGGGCAAAAGTGTTTGGAAAAGTAGATATGTTGGAGATGTATCAACTCCCCCAAGCTTAAACATTTGCTTGTTTTGCTTGTCCTCAAGCAATTCAGTTGAAACTGAAAGTGATAAAGAAAAACTTTTACAAACTCTGTTTGCTCTTGTTGTTGTAAATATGTAAAGCCAGCATTCAAGTTTTCAGCAAAGATTATGAACTAACCATATTCACAATAACATTTAGGTCTCATGTTTATCATATCAATGGCATAATCAACTAGCGAGCAATAATAATAAATCTCGGATGACAACACTTTCTCAAAACAATCATAATATGATATAACAAGATGGTATCTCGCTAGCCCTTTCTGAGACCGCAAAACATAAATGCAGAGCACCTAAAGATCAAGGACTGACTGACATTGTAATTCATGGTAAAAGAGATCCAGTCAAGTCATACTCAATGTAAACTAACAGTAATACATGCAAATGACAGCGGTGCTCTCCAACTGGTGCTTTTTAATAAGAGGATGATGACTCAACATAAAAGTAAATGGATAGGCCCTTCGCAGAGGGAAGAAGGGATTTGTAGAGGTGCCAGAGCTCGATTTTGAAATAGAGATGAATAATATTTTGAGCGGTATACTTCCATTGTCATCATAACAACCGAGAGATCTCGATATCTTCCATGCTACACACATTATAGGTGGTTCCCAAGCAGAATGGTAAAGTTTATACTCCCCCACCACCAACAAGCATCAATCCATGGCTTGCCCGAAACAACGGGTGTCTCCAACTAACAACAATCATGGGGGAGTTTTGTTTGCAATTATTTTGATTTGATTTGAGCATGGGACTGGGCATCCCGGTGACCAGCCATTTTCTCATGAGTGAGGAGCAAAGTCCACTCCTCTTGAGAATAACCCGCCTAGCATGGAAGATACAAACAGCCCTAGTTGATACATGAGCTATTCGAGCATACAAAACAGAATTTTTATTTGAAGGTTTAGAGTTTGGCACATACAAATTTACTTGGAACGGCAGGTTGATACAGCATATAGGAAGGTATGGTGGACTCATATGGAATAACTTTTGGGGTTTATGTAGTTGGACGCACAAGCAGTATTCCCGCTTAGTACAAGTGAAGGCTAGAAAGGGACTGGGAAGCGACCAGCTAGGGAGCGACAACAATCATGAACATGCATTAAAATTAATCAACACTTAATGCAAGCATGAGTAGGATATAATTTACCATGAACATAAATATCATGGAGGCTATGTTGATTTTATTTCAACTACATGCATGAACATGTGCCAAGTCAAGCCACTCAAATCGTTCAAAGGAGGATGCACCCTATCATACCACATCACAACCATTTTAATAGCATGTTGGCACGCAAGGTAAACCATTATAAACTCCTAGCAAATTAAGCATGGCATAAGAAAAGTATATCTCTAATTGTCATTGCAAACATGTTTCATTCATAATAGGCTGAATCAGGAACGATGGACTAATCATATTTACAAAAACAAGAGAGGTCGAGTTGATACCAGCTTTTATCATCTCAATCAGTTCATCATACATCGTCATTATTGCCTTTCACTTGCATGACCGAATGGTGTGGATAATAATAATAGTGCACGTGCATTGGACTAAGCTGGAATCTGCAAGCATTCAACTCAAGAAGAAGACAAGGTAATATGGGCTCTTTGTTAGATCAACAATAATGCATATGAGAGCCACTCAACTTTTTCATCAATGGTCTTGTCCTATTCGACCCCAAAGAAGATAAAAGAAACAAAACTATTTACACGGGAAAGCTCCCAACAAGCAAAAGAAGAACGAGAAATATTTTTGGATTCTCTTTTTAATTACTACTACTACGTACTACATGCATGGAAAGTAAACTAGCTAAAAGCTACAACTATTTTTTGGTTTTTCTTAAGGTTTTGCAAACACACAAGAAGAAAGCTTAAAAAGAAAATAAACTAGCATGGATGATACAATGAAAAATACATAATCCCCCAAGATTAGGCTTTTGGCCTAAGTTGGTCTATGCCCATGGATCAAAACTGCCCTCTCCGGTGTACTGAGGAGGGTCTTCGGGGTGCCACTGGTTGGCGATCTCCTCCGGATCCCACTGATAAACAGACTGACAGTGAGGATTAGATAGTGGCTCCGGCTCTGGAGCTGATGTCAGGCTCCGGTATGCCTGAACGGCCTCCGGCAAAATAAGGTACGTGCCTAAAAATATGTCAAACAGAGAGGGAGCATGCAAGGTAATAGTCTCAACGAGTTTCTTATCAAACATCAGTCTACAGTTAAGCATCTTATTCTTATTCTTAACAATAAAATCATGTGCTACCATGCTCTTATAATCTAGAAAAATATGAGGCAGCAACTTTTCCTCTTTCTCATAATGCCTAATAGGTATGTTAAAGTGTGCAGCAAGGCGTGAGGCGAAGATGCCTCCTAAGACGGGACCCTTCGTACGGTTCAGATTTAACCGTTTAGCAACAATAGCGCCTAAACTAAAAGTATATCAGGAAAAAAAGCATGGCGCAAAATAACAATATCAGGGGCACTAAGATTTCCACAGTTCCTGCAACCAATTAAGCATCTACTAGCAAATATTGCAAAGTAACGTAGAATAGGAAAATGTATGCTAGTGATTCTTGCATCAAAAACTTTCCTCGTTTCCTCTACAACAATTGTATCAATAAATCCCTCCACATCATTACGATGTGGTTCCTCTATGCTGCCCTCAAAGGGTATCCTACATACCCGGCAAAAATCATAAAGTGACATCTCCTTATGCCCATCATATAAATAAAATTCCACCGAAGGTGGTGATCTCCTAGCATGGAAATGAAACTTTTGCACAAAAATATTGATGAGTAAGAGATACTGTTCGCGCTGGTCGTGGAGGAAGTCGGTGAGGCCTGCATTCTCAGCCAAATAATAGAAATCTTCACAAATCCCGGCTTCTCCCAAGAACTCATCACAAGGCCATTCACACGGCCGAACCTCCGCAGTACGAGGGAGATTATACTTGGGCTTCTTATTCTCTTCACTTTGCTTATCCTTAGAGCTTCGGCTCGATGAGCCCCTCAAAAATGTCTTCATCTTTTTCTGAAAATTTCTGAATTTTTTCGTAATTTAAAATAAAAGTGAACCAAACTCAACAAGATTGACAGCAACTACTCCTACAAGTGTCTAGAGGCTATATCATGCATTAAAACTACTTTTGACCACATAAATTTGACATGCAAGCTCAAGAACAGGGTCACCTAAGCAGCAAAAAATTTCAATAAACAAAGCACTAGAACAAAAACTAATTGGACCATTGGAGGAGTCACATATCAAAGAACAATCCCCCAAAGCAGTTTTGTGAATGGAGCTTTGAGCAAGGAGATCAAAAATGGCAGCAATATGAGCAAGAACTCGTGTTTGAGCTGGTGGGTGATTTTTTTTGGAGCAAGACAAAGTGTGTGGGTGCAAGGATAAGTGGAGGGGACCCACGTGGGGTCCATGAGGCAGGGGGCCGTGCCCTCCACCATCGTGGGCACACGGTGGGTCCCCCTGAGGTGTTCTCAGTGCCAATAATTCTTAAATATTCTGGAAAAAAATCATATTTTATTTTCAGGGCATTTGAAGAACTTTTATTTTTGGGGTATTTTTTATTGCAAGGATAATTCAGAAAACAAACAGAAAATACTATTTTTACTTTATTTAAACTAAATAACAGAAAGTAAAAGGAGGGTAGAGAAAGTTGTGCTTTCTAACTTCATCCATCTCATGCTCATCAAAAGGAATCCACTAACAAGGTTGATCAAGTCTTGTTAACAAACTCATTCCGAATCGCATGAAACCAGAGAAATTTCGAATAACACTAGCTTACCTCAACTGGGATATGCACATCCCCAATAATAAGAATATCATATTTCTTCTTGGCAGTAGGAAGAGGAAATTTAAAACCTCCAATAGTCATTGTTGGAATTTTTACAATAGAATTGATACTGTGGACTTGAGATTGTTTCCTCGGAAAGTGTACCGTATGCTCATTACCATTAACATGAAAAGTGACATTGCCTTTGTTGCAATCAATACCAGCCCCTGCAGTATTCAAAAAGGGTCTACCAAGGATAATCGACATACTATCGTCCTCGGGAATATCAAGAATAACAAAGTCCGTTAAAATAGTAACGTTTGCAACCACAACAGGCACATCCTCACAAATACCGACGGGTATAGCAGTTGATTTATCATCCATTTGCAAAGATATCTCAGTAGGTGTCAACTTATTCAAATAAAGTCTATGATATAAAGAGAGAGGCATAACACTAACACGGGCTCCAAGATCACATAAAGCAGTTTTAACATAGTTTCTTTTAATGGAGCATGGTATAGTTGGTACTCCGGGATCTCCTAGTTTCTTTGGTATCCCACCCTTAAAAGTGTAATTAGCAAGCATGGTGGAAATTTCAGCTTCCGGTATCTTTCTTTTATTAGTAACAATATCCTTTATGTATTTAGCATAAGGGTTCATTTTAAGCATATCAGTCAAACGCATACGCAAAAAGATAGGTCTAATTATTTCAGCAAAGCGCTCAAAATCCTCATCATCCTTATCAGTAATAAAGATAGGTGAAGTAGCAAAAGCAGGGTCATATTTCATTCTAGCATTCAAAGACTTTTCTTTAAGCTTAGCTAATAATTTCTTAAGATCATATCTATCATTACAAGCTAAGAAGTCTCTAGTAGTTTCTTCATCCATAACATAACCCTCAGGCACAACGGGCAATTCATATCTAGGGGGAGAATCTTAATCATCACTTTCATCAATATTATCAATTTCAATAATTTCATTCTCTCTAACCCTAGCAAGTTGTTCATCAAGAAATTCATCTAGTGGCACAGTATTATCAAGCATAGAAGTAGTTTCATCATAAGAATCATGCAAAGCAGAAGTGGCGTCATCAATAACATGCGACATATCAAAATGAATAGCAGGAGTAGGTGTCGCAAGTTTACTCAAAACAGAAGGTGAATCAAGTGCAGAGCTAGATGGCAGTTCCTTACCTCCCCTCGTAGTTGAGGGAAAAGTCTTTGTTCTTTGATCTTTCAAGTTCTTCATAGTGATCAATAGATATAAATCCCAAGTGACTCAAAGAATAGAGCTATGCTCCCCGGCAACGGCGCCAGAAAATAGTCTTAATAACCCACAAGTATAGGGGATCGCAACAGTTTTCGAGGGTAGAGTATTCAACCCAAATTTATTGATTCGACACAAGTGGAGCCAAATAATATTCTCAAGTATTAGCAGCTGAGTTGTCAATTCAACCACACCTGGAAACTTAACATCTGCAGCAAGATATTTAGTAGCAAAGTAATATGATAGTAGTGGTAACGATAGCAAAAGTAATATTTTTGGTTTCATAGTGATTGTAACAGTAGCAAAGGAAAAGTAAATAAGCGAAGAACAATATATGAAAAGCTCATAGGAAATGGATCAATGATGGATGATTATGTCGGATGCGATTCGTCATGCAATAGTTATAACCTAGGGTGACACAGAACTAGCTCCAGTTCATCAATGTAATGTAGGCATGTATTCCGAATATAGTCGTACGTGCTTATGGAAAAGAACTTGCATGACATATTTTGTCCTACCCTCCCGTGGCAGCGGGGTCCTATTGGAAACTAAGGGATATTAAGGCCTCCTTTTAGTAGAGTACCGGGCCAAAGCATTAGCACTTAGTGAATACATGAACTCCTCAAACTACGGTCATCACCAGTAAGTATCCTGATTATTTTCACTTAGGGGTTAACGGATCATAACAAATAATAGGTGACTATAGACTTGCAATATAGGATCAAGAACTCACATATATTCATGAAAACATAATAGGTTCAGATCTGAAATCATGGCACTCAGGCCCTAGTGACAAGCATTAAGCATAGCAAAGTCACAACAACATCAATCTCAGAACATAGTGGATACTAGGGATCAAACCCTAACAAAACTAACTCGATTACATGATAAATCTCATCCAACCCATCACCGTCCAGCAAGCCTACGATGGAATTACTCACGCACGGCGGTGAGCATCATGAAATTGGTGATGGAGGAAGGTTGATGATGACGATGGCGACGGATTCCCCTCTCCGGATCCCCAAACGGACTCCAGACCAGCCCTCCCGAGAGAGTTTAGGGCTTGGCGGCGGCTCCATATCATAAAACGCGATGAATGCTTCTCCCTATTTTTTTCTCCCCGAACACGAATATATAGAGTTGGAGTTGAGGTCGGAGGAGCACCAGGGGGGTAGGTGCGCCCCCCCACCCTTGTGGATAGTGTGTGGGCCCCCTGGCATTGATTCTTTTGCCAGTATTTTTTATATATTCCAAAAATAATCTCCGTTGATTTTCAGGTCATTCCAAGAACTTTTATTTCTGCACAAAAATAACACCATGGCAATTCTGCTGAAAACAGCGTCAGTCCAGGTTAGTTCCATTCAAATCATGCAAGTTAGAGTCCAAAACAAGGGCAAAAGTGTTTGGAAAAGTAGATACGCTGGAGACGTATCATGCAAGCATCTCGGAGTTGGAATATATGCTTTGATAAAGTGATCAAAGCATATGGTTTTATAAAGACTTGCGGTGAAGCCTGTATTTACAAGAAAGTGAGTGGGAGCACTACAACATTTCCGATAAGTATATGTGAATGACATATTCTTGATCGGAAATAATGTAGAATTTTCTAGAAAGCATAAATGAGCATTTGGAAGGAGTTTTTCAAAGAAAGACCTCAGTGAAGCTACTTACATATTGAGCATCAAGATCTATAGAGATAGATCAAAACGCTTGATATATTTTTCAACGAGTACATACCTTGACAAGTTTTTGAAGTAGTTCAAAATGGAACAGTCAAAGAAAGAGTTCTTGTGTGTGTTGCAAGGTGTGAAGTTGAGTAAGACTCAAAGCCCGACCACGGCAGAAGATAGGAAGAGAATGAAAGTCATTCCCTATGCCTCAACCATAGGTTCTGTGAAGTATGCCATGATGTGTACCAGATCTATTGTATACCCTACACTGAGTTTGGCAAGGCAGTACAATAGTGATCTAGGAGTAGATCACTGGACAGCGGTCAAAATTATCCTTAGTGGAATAAGGATATGTTTCTCGATTATGGAGGTGAAAAAAGGTTCATCGTAAAGGGTTACGTCGATGCAAGTTTTGACACTGATCCAGATGACTCTAAGTCTCAATCTGGATACATATTGAAAGTGGGAGCAATTAGCTAGAGTAGCTCTGTGCAGAGCATTGTTGACATAGAAATTTGCAAAATACATACGTCTCTGAATATGACAGACCAATTGACTAAGCTTCTCTCACAAGCAAAACTTGATCACGCCTTAGTACTCTCTGGGTGTTAATCACATAGCGATGTGAACTAGATTATTGACTCTAGTACAACCCTTTGGGTTAGTCTCATGATGATGTGAACTAATCACATGGTGATGTGAACTATTGGTGTTAAATCACATGGTGATGTGAACTAGATTATTGACTCTAGTGCAAGTGGGAGACTGAAGGAAATATGCCCTAAAGGCAATAATAAAGTTGTTATTTATATTTCCTTATATCATGATAAATGTTTATTATTCATGCTAGAATTGTATTAACAGGAAAGTTAGTACATGTGTGAATACATAGACAAACAGAGTGTCACTAGTTTGCCTCTACTTGACTAGCTCGTTGAATCAATGATGATTATGTTTCCTAACCATACACATGAGTTGTCATTTGATTAACGAGATCACATCATTAGAGAATGATGTGGTTGACTTGACCCATCCGTTAGCTTAGCATGATGATCGTTTAGTTTGTTGCTATTGCTTTCTCCGTAACTTATACATGTGCCTATGACTATGAGATCATGCAACTCCCGAATACCAGAGGAACACTTTGTGTGCTACCAAACGTCACAACGTAACTGGGTGATTATAAAGGTGTCTACAGGTGTCTCCAATGGTGTTTGTTGAGTTGGCATAGATCGAGATTAGGATTTGTCACTCTGAGTATCAGAGAGGTATCTCTGGGCCCTCTCGGTAATGCACATCACTATAAGCCTTGCAAGCATTGTGACTAATGAGTTAGTTGTGGTATGATGCTTTACGGAGCGAGTAAAGAGACATGTCAGTAACGAGATTGAACTAGGTATTGAGATACCGACGATCGAATCTCGGTCAAGTAACATACCGATGACAAAGGGAACAACGTATGTTGTTATGCAGTTTGACCGATAAAGATCTTCGTAGAATATGTAGGAACCAATATGAGCATCCAGGTTCCGCTATTGGTTATTGACTGGAAGTGAGTCTCGGTCATGTCTACATAGTTCTCGAACCCGTAGGGTCCGCACGCTTAACGTTCGGTGGTGATCGGTATTATGAGTTTATGTGTTTTGATGAACCAAAGGTTGTTCGGAGTCCCGGATGTGATCACGGGCATGACGAGGAGTCTCGAAATGGTCAAGACATAAAGATCGATATATTGGAAGCCTATGTTTGGACATCGGAATGGTTCCGAGTGGTTCGGGCATTTTTTCGTAGTACTGGGAGGTTACTGGAACCCCCCGGGAGAAGTTATGGGCCTGATGGGCCATAAGAAGGAAGCACACCAGCCCACAAGGGGCTGGTGTGCCCCCCTTGGGCAGGAGGCCGAATTGGAATAGGTTTGGGGGGGGGGGCTTTCCTTCCCTCCTACGCCTCCTTCCCTTCCTCTCCTACTCCAACTAGGGAAGGGGGGAATCCTACTCCCAGTGGGAGTAGGACTCCCCTAGGGCGCGCCATAGAGAGGGCCGGCCCCTCCCCTCCTCCACTCCTTTATATACGGGGGAGGGGGGCACCCCATGGACACACAAGTTGATCATTGATCTCTTAGCCGTGTGCGGTGCCCCCCTCCACCATAATCCACCTCGGTCATATCATAGCGGTGCTTAGGCGAAGCCCTGTTCCGGTAGCATCATATACACAATCATCATGCCGTTGTGCTGATGAAGCTCTCCCTCGACACTATGTTGGATTGTGAGTTCGTGGGACGTCACCGAGCCGAACGTGTGCAGATCGCGGAGGTGTCGTACTTTAGGTACTAGGATCGGTCGATCATGAAGACGTACGACTACATCAACCGCGTTGTCATAACGCTTCCACTTACGGTCTATGAGTGTACGTGGACAACACTCTCCCCTCTCATTGCTATGCATCACCATGATCTTGCGTGTGCGTAGGATTTTTTTTTGAAATAACTGCGTTCCCCAACAGTTGCCGTGTCCGCCTGCCCCGAGGTACGCCATGGACTCCGCACCGTGGGATACTTGGTTCCGCGACGAGCACGACCTGTGGCAGGAGTTCTACTTCGCCGGTCATGGTCCGAGCGAGCCAGCCGCACGGTTGTGCATGGATCCGTGGGCTTACCCCGACGACTTCCTCATCGCCGTCCCTATTGGGGATCGTTGCAGAAATTAAAATGTTTTTACGCATCACCAAGATCAATCTATGGAGAGACTAGCAACGAGAGAGAGGGGAGAGTATCTTCGTACCCTTGAAGATCGCGATGCGGAAGCGTTACTAGAACGTGGATGAGGGAGTCGTACTCGCGGCGATTCAAATTGCGGAAGATCCAATCTAACGCGGAACGGACGGCGCCTCCGCGTTCAACACACATACAACCCAGGGACGTCTCCTCCTTCTTGATCCAGCAAGGGGAGAGGAGAAGTTGAGGAAGAACTCCGGCAGCACGACGGCGTGGTGGTGGAGCTTGTGGTTCTCCAGCAGGGCTTCGCCAAGCACTACGGAGGAGGAGGTGGTGTTGGGGAGGGAGAGGGCTGCGTCAGGGAAAGGGTGTGGTATCCCTCCCACCTCCTCTCTATTTATAGGGGCAATGGAGAGGGGGGCCGCCCCCCTCTAGATGGATCTAGAGGGGGCGGCGGCCAGGGGGAGGTGGCTTGCCCCCCAAGCCAAGGGGGGCGCCCCCTTTAGGGTTTCCCCTAAACCCTAGGCGCATGGGCCCTAGGGGGATTTGTCTCCCAGCCCACCTAGGGGTTGGTTCCCCTCCATATTCAGCCCATAGGGCCCTCCGGGGCAGGTGGACCCCCGGAACCCTTTCGGTGGTCCCGGTACAATACCGATAAACCCCCGAACACTTCCGGCGACCGAATAAGGACTTCCCATATACAAATATTTATCTTCGGAGCATTCCGAAACTCCTCGTGACCTCCGAGATCTCATCCGGGACTCCGAACAACATTCTACAACCGCATACTAATTTCCATAACAACTCTAGCGTCACCGAACCTTAAGTGTGTAGACCCTACGGGTTCGGGAATCATGCAGACATGACCGAGACATCTCTCCGGCCAATAACCAACAACGGGATCTGGATACCCATGTTGGTTCCCACATGTTCCATGATGATCTTATCGGATGAACCATGATGTTGAGGATTCAATCAATCCTGTATACAATTCCCTTTGTCAATCGGTACATTACTTGCCCGAGATTCGATCGTCGGTATCCCAATACCTCGTTCAATCTCGTTACCGGCAAGTCATTTTACTCGTTCCATAATGCATGATCCCGTGACTAACTGCTTAGACACATTGAGCTCATTATGATGATGCATTACCGAGTGGGCCCAGAGATACCTCTCCGTCATACGGAGTGACAAATCCCAGTCTCGATTCGTGCCAACCCAACAGACACTTTCGGAGATACCCGTAGTGCACCTTTATAGCCACCCAGTTACGTTGTGACGTTTGGCACACCCAAAGCATTCCTACAGTATCCAGGAGTTGCACAATCTCATGGTCTAAGGAAAAGATACTTGACATTAGAAAAGCTTTAGCAGACAAACTACACGATCTTGTGCTATGCTTAGGATTGGGTCTTGTCCATCACATCATTCTCCTAATGATGTGATCCTGTTATCAATGACATCCAATGTCCATGGTCAGGAAACCGTAACCATCTATTGATCAACGAGCTATTCAACTAGAGGCTCATTAGGGACATGTTGTGGTCTATGTATTCACACATGTATTATGATTTCCGGATAACGCAATTATAGCATGAACAATAGACAATTATCATGAACAAGGAAATATAATAATAACCATTTTATTATTGCCTCTAGGGCATATTTCCAATAGTCTACCACTTGCACTAGAGTCGATAATGTAGTTACATTGTGATGAATCGAACACCCATAGAGTTCTGGTGTTGATCATGTTTTGCTCGTGGAAGAGGTTTAGTCAACGGATCTGCGACATTCAGGTTTGTATGCACTTTACAAATATCTATGTCTCCATCTTGAACATTTTCACAAATGGAGCTGAAGCGACGCTTGATATGTCTGGTCTTCTTGTGAAACCTGGGCTCCTTGGCAAGGGCAATAGCTCCATTGTTGTCACAGAAGAGAGTCATCGGGCCCGACGCATTGGGAATAACTCCTAGGTCGGTAATGAACTCCTTCATCCATATTGCTTCATGTGCTGCCTTTGAGGCTGCCATGTACTCCGCTTCACATGTAGATCCCGCCACGACGCTTTGCTTGCAACTTCACCAGGTGACTGCCCCACCATTCAAAATATACAAGTATCCTATTTCTTACTTGGAGTCATCCAGATCTGTGTCGAAGCTAGCATCGACGTAACCCTTTACGGCGAGCTCATCGTCACCTCCATAAACGAGAAACATATCCTTAGTCCTTTTCAGGCACTTTAGGATATTCTTGACCGCTATCCAGTGTTCCATGCCAGGATTACTTTGGTACCTTCCTACCAAACTTACGGCAAGGTTCACATCAGGTCTGGTACACAACATGGCATACATAATAGATCCTATGGCCGAGGCATAGGGGATGACACTCATCTTTTCTCTATCTTCTGCCGTGGTCGGGCATTGAGCCGTGCTCAATCTCACACCTTGCAATACAGGCAAGAACCCTTTCTTGGACTGATCCATATTGAACTTCTTAAATATCTTGTCAAGGTATGTGTCAGGGTTGGGGTCCCAGCAAACCCTTAAGGTTCGAACACTGGGGTGCGCGCGAAGTCTATCCCTCCAACCGATCTACGCTCTAGCTTGCTAGGATCTCGCGGACGAACTCGACGAACTCACAACACAGATGGACACAGGATTTATAGTGGTTCGGGCCACCGTTGTGGTGTAACACCCTACTCCAGTGTGGTGGTGGTGGATTGCCTCTTGGGCTGATGATGAACAATACAATGGAAGAACGGCCTCATGAGGTTGAGGCGTTCTTGGGCTCGGTGAGCTTGTGTGTCTCCTCCTCTCTCGACTGTGGTGGCGAGTCCTATTTATAGAGGCCCTGGTCCTCTTCCCAAATATCGAGCGGGAAGGGAGCCAACAATGGCAGGCTAATTTGAAGGGGGACAGCTAGTACAAGCTATCCTGACAAAAGTAGTCTTCTCCTGCACAAAGTTCTGGTGGTGACGCTGCTCCGGGCTCCACGATGACCTCCGTCTTGCAGTCCTTGGTCTTGGTCTTGTTGCACCGAAATGGCAACCTTTGCCTGATGCCTCGGTACTCCGCGGCTGCGCTTGCCCCCTTTGCACTAAAGAGGAAACAAGGACGTTGTGCGTGCTGGTGCCCGCCTGGTGTCGATCATCACGGCTCACGTCACGAAAGCCTCGTGAGGTTCGCCCCGCCTTGATATCTCCGCTCCTTGTGAGCCTGCCCATCTAGGCCACTCCGGAGGAGGTCTTGCACCGTCCCCCTCGCGAGGCTTGGCCCCTCGCGAGGGTCTTGAGTGCTTTGTTGGTGAAGATGGGTCGTATGGCCTGCTGGCTCATCCACGCCGTGGGCCGCAGGCAGGCAAGTCTGGGGACCCCCATTCCCAGAATGCCGACAGTAGCTCCCGGGCCCAAGGTGCACGCGGGCTTGGCTTCACGGCGAAGCCAATGGTCAAGCTCTAAGCGCCGCGGGCCCCAAAAGCCTGCGGCCTCGGTTGACGCGTGGCGGTTGATTGGACGTGGGCGTCTCCGCTTCCCCACGCTGCCTTTGAATCCGCCTGGCTATGCGGCCCCGCTTCTTGCACAGTTATTCTTCCCTCGCCGCGCCTGGCTCTTCCAATCTTCCAACCTCCCTGCTTCTTCATCGCCTTGCTCCGCCTCCTCAATCCGACCAGTGCTCCGCCCGCTTCACCGTCATGGCGCCGAAGCAAGCTGACAAGGGGAAGAAACCTCTGTCCTCACTAATTGTCCCCCCATCCTTTGAGCCAGCGCTCAGCCGGCCTCAGGTGCTCAACAACGAGACCATGGGTAAGGTTTTCCCTATGATCGTCTCCAGCTTTAACGAGTGGGGAGAGACGCCGGCCTGGCCTGCGTCTCACTCTAGCATGGCTCGGGCAGTCACCGAGATCTCGATCTTCATTGACGCCCTCTGGGCTGGCTTGCTTCCTCCCTTCTCCGCCTTCTTCAACGCGGTGCTCGAGCACTATCAGATCCATATTCTTCATCTCGATCCTCAATATGTGACCCTTCTTGCCGTCTTCGCCTTCGTGTGCGAGGCCATGGTGGGCATCACCCCCTCCGTGGCGCTCCTCCGCCACTTCTTCTCACTGCATCTCATCGGTGCCCGGCGGAGCTCAGTGTGTGTGGGCTTTCAGGCCGTGGCAGCGATGACAGGCATGGGGATCGACTTCGAGCTTCCTTCGTCCACGAGCGAATTCTGCACGCGATGGGTGTTTGTTGATGCTGGTGTGCTCAACCCTCTGCTCCAAGCTCCGATGGGGCCTGCCATTCCAAACTCCGACTGGGGTCACCAGAGGCTCACGAGCTCCTGCCTTGCCCTCGTCTGGGCCAGGCTGCGGTGGTTGAAGGACCTTGGTGTGACTGCGCCCATGGTGGTGAGGGAGTTCGTCAGGTGTCGAGTTGGCCCGCTTTAGCATCATTCTCGCCCGATGTGGGACTTGCTCAGCAGTCAGGACAACATGAGGTTTCAGGAGGAGGGGCTTCCTCTTGCTGCGCGGCAAACTGTGCTCACAGTGCTATCCGGTGTCCCTCTGCCGGACGAGATGCCCAAGAAGAGTTGCATGTTGTACCGCAGCGAGAACAAGGTTACCTTCGTTGAGACCATGCCTTCCTTTGATGAGTGGGGGCTGCGCCCAATTGGCTTGGAGGGACCCCGCGAGAATCCTGTCATCGTGGTCCTGTTCTTCATCGCCGGTGACGAACTCGCCCCAGGTGATGGTGCAGGGGAGCGAGCTGCGACGGGGGCCAGCTGCTCAGGTGCTGAGGAGCACGTGCCGAGCAGTGACCCAGGAGCGTCGTCCTCGGGAGTTTGCGATGCCCCTCCTGAGGCGCCAGCCGCTGAAGGGATGCGTCATGCGGCTCCCGAGGCCGAGGCTCCAGGAGCGTCAGGAGGCCGCGGTGAGAGAGAGTCGTGTTGTTCGCCACAGCCGGGCTCCCCTGAAGCCTTTCCTCTTGGTTCTTCTTCGGCTCCGCCGCGCACCGTCCGTCACGTCCAGCGCTTCGGTCAGCTTTGCATGGACTTCGAGGAGCTCTGCAAGAGGAAGGGATCCCCTAGAGGCAGCAACATCTTTGGGCCGTTGAAGCGACAGAAGTACATCGCCATCGACGAGTAAGTACCTCTCCTCAGTGATCTTCTATGTGCCTCCTTCCCTTCCTGACGATTGCCCCCTCAGGTTCCCTTCTGCTAAGGCCGCGAAACCTTCAGAGAAGCAGCTCCCTCTCGTCCCATCGTACCTGCCAAGCTCCAGTGCTTCAGGCTCGGACGCTGCCCGTGGCATGGGGTCAGCCTTGGGAGCTGGTCCGTCGTTAGGGCACCCCGAGCTTGTGCCTTCGCCGTCCTTCCTACGCGGCCTTGCTTTGAGCGTAGCGGGCGTGTCAAGGGCTCCTCCCTTGGTCACGGTTGGTGGATGGCTAGCCTCGGTGCTGGAGCCTCCTTCAACCAGCGGGCCTTGTTCGGTCCGGGCCCCTCGCGAGGGTCAGCCGGCGCCGGGGGCCGCGCCAGCCCCCAGCCCCCAACTGGGAGATGGCGCGTCATTTGATGCTCCACCCACAGCCCCTGAGGCGGAGGACGAGATGGGGCGAGCATTCGAGCTCGAGCGCGGGCGCAGCGTGGTCCACCACGAGCTCTTCTAGGATGCGATGGGCGCGATGAACCGCCTTGGTGAAGAGCTTGCTGGCGTCGACTCGCGTCTTGAGGCCGAAGGTCTTCGGTTGGTGGAGGAGCGGCGCAAGCTGCGAGTGGCCATCAACCTTGGCCGTTATCATCGTGATCTCGAGAATGCGAAGGCCGAGGCGTCCCTCAAGATTGCCAATGAGGCCCGCGTGCAAGCTTTGGAGGAAGATCGCGAGGCCGATCGCCGCCGTGAGGCTGCAGAGGAGCGCACATGGGAGCTCCAGGCCTGGAGCGCGTCCCTTGAGCTGCAAGTCGAGGTGCGTGGGGC
Source organism: Triticum urartu (assembly GCF_003073215.2). Classification (NCBI taxonomy): domain Eukaryota; kingdom Viridiplantae; phylum Streptophyta; class Magnoliopsida; order Poales; family Poaceae; genus Triticum; species Triticum urartu. Next base: position 413,647,355 of record NC_053024.1, read on the forward strand.
CGCCATTGCGTCGATGAGGGGCACACCTGTGGAGGAAGAGGAGATCCGGTGGCGTGAGGAGGCGCTGGCCCTGGAGGCCGTGGAGCGCAGCCTCGAGCTCGAGTGGCTGGAGACGAGGGAGCGTCAAGTCGCTCAAGCTGAAGATGTCGTCGGGGCCCGCAATGCCGGATTTGAAGAAGAGATCAATCGTCGGGTAGCCGTGGTTCGCGCCGATCTGGAGGGCAGGTACGGCTTGAGGCTGGAGCTCACCGGACAGGAGGGCGCGGGCAGGGCCGCCGCCCTCAGGCCCACGTTGGACGAGGCCAAGAGGCGTGCTGAGGCCACAACCGCCGCCCTGGTTACGATGCAAGCGGACCTGGCCTCCGCCCGCGCCGAGCTGCTTTCCCTCCGAGGGCGAATTGACGATGCCGAGGCCATTGCTCGGCAAAACAAAGAAGAAGTGCTCCAACACCGAACGCTGGAGCGCGTGCATGGCCCCATGCTTCAAGATCTTCGGAACAAGGCCAACACCGCCCTAGGCTATATCTGCGACGAGAACGCCCCGACCCCTCACTCGAGTGACTATGCCAGCCACCTGACCTTCTTCACCGAGGTGGTGACGCGCCTGGAGGCTCAATCTGCCAGAGCTCGGTAGCTTGTGGAGGAGAGGGGTCATGGCCTGCTTCAGCGCACCTTCTCCTGTGTCTTCAGCCACCTCCTGAACGCTGACCCCAACTTCGGCTTTGATGCCGCCAATGCTCCTGTGCCCATTGCCGTTCGGGGCGACTTGGCGCGTTGGTTAGAGGATCATGTCGACGCGTTGGTCAGGGCCTTCACCTCAGAGGACGATGAGGTGGTGGTCGTCGCAGACGAAGGTGACGTGGTCAATGACGGCGATGAGGGTGTTGCCGGCGAAGGCGACGATTCCGACTTGTGAGAGCATTTTGAGAGGGGGACCCCTCTTGTAAACGAATCACAGTTTTTATTTTCCTATGCGACGTGGGTGTCGGCGTTCTGGGAACGGGGCAGACTTGCCTGCCTGCGGCCTGCGGCATAGCTCAAGCGGGGGCCCAGCGCGGCCCATCTTCATCAGCTCAAGCTCAAGACCCACGCAAGGGGCCAAGCCTCGCGGGGCGGACGACAGGAAGTTTCCTCAGAGGCAGCCTCATCAGGCAGGCTCATGAGGAGGCGGAGAGATCAAGGCAGGGGTACCTCGCGAGGAACCCGTGACGCAAGCCATGACGATCGAGACCAGGTGGGCGCCGGCCTGCGCAGTGCCCTTCTTTCCACTTTGGTGCAAAGGGGGCAAGCACAGGCCAAGGCATCAGGCAAAGGTTACCATTCCGGTGCAATGAGACCAAGACCAGCCGGACGGCAGGACGGAGGTCACCGTGGAGCCTAAGACGGCGTCATCGCCAGTGCTTTTGGCAGCCGAAGACCACCTTTGGTCAGGATAACTTGTACTAGATGTTCCCCTTCGAAATGGCCAATTTTTGGCGCCCTTCCCTCTCATTATTTGGGGAGAGGCCCAGGGCCTCTATAAATAGAGCTAGCCACCACAAAACACGGAGGACGACCACGACGGCTGGAAATCTAGTAGAACCATAGCAGAGAGAGAGGCGGCTGAACTAACCCTCGCAGTTCATCGCACCAGCTCAAGAACACCTCTCGCGAGGGTGTTCTTCCCTTGTACTATCCATCATCAGCCCCAGAGGCAGTCCACCACACCACACACTAGAGTAGGGTATTACACCACAACGGTGGCCCGAACCAGTATAAACATCATGTCCCTTGTGTTGTTCATCATTTTCATCTTAGTTCGCACGAGAGGATCGGGCGTAGATCGGTAGGGGAGAGATCTCCGCGCGCACCCCAGTGTTCGAACCTCAAGGGTCTGCCGGAACCCGAAACCCGACATTTGGCGCGCCAGGTAGGGGTGCGTCGGAATCTTCCTTCTACTGTTCGCGTGTGATCTTCCGTCGTGTCCATGGCTGACGCTCACCGGGCTCGCGCCGAGCGCCGGGCTGCTCACGCCGCTCGCGACGCCCAGACGGCGCCCATCGGCGGCCCCCCTCGTCGTTCCCAGTCGCCCACTACCAACGCCGCCACCGGCCCGACAGGGAACGAGCAGCAGGCCTCGTCCCAGCAACCCTTGGTGCGGCGGGATGGCCGCACCGCCACCACGTCGCTGACTCCAGCCGGCTCATCGTCCCACGCCCGTCGCGCACCCATGGATGCGCACGCCTCACTGCTCTTGGCGCGGGAGCTCCTGCACTATTGCCCCGTCGACGACCTCTACGAGGACTGGCTCACCCGCATCACCGAGCTCGTCAGTGCCGTAGGGGGCTCCCCCTTGCGGTCCCTCTCGCCGCCTCGCCCTCCGTCCCATGCAGGGGGCGAGGATCAGGAGGCGCCTCCGTCGCCTCCTCGCCAAGAAGGTGCCTTGGCTCCAAGGCGCGCAGCCCCAGGGCGAGACCCTCCACGTCCGGCGCCTGCGCAGCAAGAAAGGAGCTACCAAGAGATCCCACGTCCCCGGGAAGGTGCTCGTGCGCTCCCAGTGCCGGCGCGCCAAGATCGTGCCCCAGGGCCTCCATGACAAAACCCCGTGCTGCTCCCAGTGGCGACGCGTGGTGACCCGCAAGGACGAGTCCAGCACCAGCAAAGGGCGCCGGTGGCCACGGCGGGCTGCCTCGCCTTCACCCCCGAGCTGCACGGCGTCACATGGCCAGGCAAGTTCAAGCCTGACCTCCCTCCCCGCTAGGATGGCACAGCGGACCCCACGGAGTTCCTGCAGCTCTACGAGCTGGGCATCGTAGCCGCCAACGGAGACGAGAAGGTCATGGCGAATTGGTTCCCCATGGCGCTCAAGGATGGCGCACACACCTGGCTCCTGAACCTGGCTCCCGGCACGATCTCCTCCTGGAGCGAGATGCGCACCCGCTTCATCGCCAACTTCCAGGGCACTCGCGACCGGCCCCCGGCCATGAGCGACCTGCGCCGCATCAAGCAACAGGCAGGAGAAACCCTGCATAAGTACATCCAGCGCTTCAACTACGCTCGCCTCAAGATCCCCAAGGTGACTGAACAAGCCATCATCTCAGCCTTCTCCGACGGCGTGCGCGACATCAAGATGAAGAGCTAGCAATTCATGAAGACCTGTGCACATCCCTGGAGCTATTCAACTTGGTGACCAAGTGCGCCAGGGCTGAGGAAGGGCGTCTCTCCCTCCTCGACCTCCCGGCAGCCGACCCGGAAGAAAAGAAGCTCAAGGCCAAGGACGTGAAGCGCAAGGGGGCTGATGTGCTAGCAGCGGAACTGGACATCAAGCGGGGCAGGGATCAGCCTAAGTCGTCCAAGGGCGGATGGTACTGCGTGTACCACGACCTCCACACCCACAACACCAACGAATGTCAAGAGCTCAGAGCCGTGCGAGATGGGCGAATCGGCCGACGCCCAGAGCGCAACGACAGGGGCTATGGCCGAGGAGGAGGAAGAGGCGGTGGATGATGGGAAGACCGTGGCCTTCGCCAGGGATGGCGTGACCACCCTCGCGAGGAATGCTGGCAGGACCAGCCTCACGAGGGAGGCTGGAGGGACCAGCCTCATGAGGACCGTCCCCACGGCAACGCAGGCCTCCCTCCTCTGCCACCTCCACCAAGGAGGAACGAAGACCAACACCAAGACGATGGGGCTGGGGGCTTCCAAGAGCCGTGTGCAATTGCTTGCATCTTGGGCGGCGCCCAGGCCCCAACCTCACAGCGCATCTTCAAGCAGTTTGCTCGCGAGGTGAATGCAGTCCTTCCCAAGCTTGAGGCCACGCGCCCTCTCAGGTGGTCTTCATGCGCGATCACATTCAGTTCCGCAGACCAGCTCAAGTGTGCGGCAACGGCAGGAGTCCTCCCGATGCTTTTCTCCCCAGTCATCAACAACGTGCAGGTCACCAGGACCCTCATCGATGGCGAGGCAGGACTCAACTCCTGTCCGTTGAGACGTTCGACAATCTCCAAGTGCCATACGACCAGCTTCAGCCAACCAAGCCTTTCTCAGGAGTCACCGATGGTTCCACTGTTCCAATTGGGCAGGTTCGCCTTCCGGTCACCTTCGGGCAACGCAACAACTACCGCACCGAGCTCATCGACTTCGACCTCGCTCACATCCGCCTGCGCTACAACGCCATCCTCGGGTACTGTCGGCGTTCTGGGAACGGGGGTCCCCAGACTTGCCTGCCTGCGGCCTGCGGCGTGGCTCAAGCGGGAGCCCAGCGCGGCCCATCTTCATCAGCTCAAGCTCAAGACCCTCGCGAGGGGCCAAGCCTCGCGGGGAAGACGACGGGAAGCTTTCTCAGAGGCAGCCTCATCAGGCAGGCTCGCGAGGAGGCGGAGAGATCGAGGCAGGGGTACCTCGCGAGGAACCCGTGACGCAAGCCATGATGATCGAGACCAGGCGGGCGCCGGCCTGCGTAGTGTCCTTGTTTCCCCTTTGGTGCAAAGGGGGCAAGCACTGGCCAAGGCATCAGGCAAAGGCTACCATTCCGGTGCAACGAGACCAAGACCAGCCAGACGACAGGACGGAGGTCACCGTGGAGCCCAAGACGGCATCATCGCCAGTGTTGTTGGCAACCGAAGACCACCTTTGGTCAGGATAACTTGTAATAGATGTTCCCCTTCGAAATGGCCAATTGTTGGCGCCCTTCCCGCTCATTATTTGGGGAGAGGCCCAGGGCCTCTATAAATAGAGCTAGCCATCACAGAAGACGGGGACGACGACCACGACGGCTGGAAATCTAGTAGAACCATAGCAAAGAGAGAGAGAGGCGACTGAACTAACCCTAGCAGTTCATCGCACTAGCTCAAGAACACCTCTCGCGAGGCTGTTCTTCCCTTGTACTGTCCATCATCATCTCCAGAGGCAATCCACCACACCACACGCTGGAGTAGGGTATTACACCACAACGATGGCCCGAACCAGTATAAACATCGTGTCCCTTGTGTTGTTCATCATTTTCATCTTAGTTCGCACGAGAGGATCGGACGTAGATCGGTAGGGGAGAGATATCCGCGCGCACCCCAGTGTTTGAACCTCAAGGGTCTGCCGGAACCCGAAACCCGACATTTGGCGCGCCAGGTAGGGGTGCGCCGGAATCTTCCTTCCACTGTTCGCGTGTGATCTTCCGTCGTGTCCATGGCTGACGCTCGTCGGGCTCGTGCCGAGCACCGGGCTGCTCACGCCACTCGCGTCGCCCAGGCGGCGCCCGTCGGCGGCCCCCCTCGTCGTTCCCCGTCGCCCGCCGCCAACGCCGCCACCGGCCCGGCGGGAAACGAGCAGTAGGCCTCATCCCAGCAACCCTCGGTGCGGCGCGATGGCCATACCGCCACCACGTCACTGACTCCAGCTGGCTCGTCGTCCCACGCCCGTCGCGCACCCATGGATGCGCACGCCTCACTGCTCTTAGGCCTCACTGCTCTTGCGGGAGCTCCTGCACTATCGCCCCGTCGACGACCTCTATGAGGACTGGCTCGCCCGCATCACCGAGCTCGTCTGTGCCGCAGGGGGCTCCCCCTTGCGGTCCCTCTCGCTGCCTCGCCCTCCATCCTCTGCAGGGGAGATCAGGAGGCGCCTCGCCGCCTCCTCCCCAAGAAGGTGCCTTGGCTCCAAGGCGCGCAGCCCCAGGGCGGGACCCTCCACGTCCGGCGCCTAGCGCAGCAAGAAGGGAGCTGCCAAGAGATCCCACGTCCCCGGGAAGGTGCTCGCGCGCTCCCAGCCGGCGCGCCAAGATCGCGCCCCAGCGCCTCCACGACAAAACCCCGCGCTGCTCCCAGTGGCGGCGCGTGGTGACCCGCAAGAACGAGTCCAGCACCAGCAAAGGGCGCCGGTGGCCACGGCGGGCTGCCTCGCCTTCACCCCCGAGCTGCGCGTCACATGGCCAGGCAAGTTCAAGCCTGACCTCCCTCCCCGCTACGATGGCACAGCGGACCCCGAGTTCCTGCAGCTCTACGAGCTGGGCATCGTAGCCGCCAACGGAGACGAAGGTCATGGCGAATTGGTTCCCCATGGCGCTCAAGGACGGCGCCCGCACCTGGCTCCTGAACCTGGCTCCCGGCACGATCTCCTCCTGGAGCGAGATGCGCACCCGCTTCATCGCCAGCACCCGCTTCATCGCCAACTTCCAGGGCACTCGCGACCGGCCCCCGGCCATGAGCGACCTGCTTCGCATCAAGCAACAGCCAGGAGAAACCCTGCATAAGTACATCCAGCGCTTCAACTACGCTCGCCTCAAGATCCACAAGGTGACTAAAGAAGCCATCATCTCAGCCTTCTCCGACGGCGTGCGCGACATCAAGATGAAGGAAGAGCTAGCAATCCATGAAGACCTGTGCACATCCCTGGAGCTATTCAACTTGGCGACCAAGTGCGCCAGGGCTGAGGAAGGGCGTCTCTCCCTCCTCGAGCTCCCGACAGCCGACCCGGAAGAAAAGAAGCTCAAGGCCAAGGGCATGAAGCGCAAGGGGGCTGTTGTGCTAGCAGCCGAACCGGACACCAAGCGAGGCAGGGATCAGCCTGAGTCATCCAAGGGCGGACGGTACTGCGTGTACCACGACCTCCACACCCACAACACCAACGAATGTCAAGAGCTTAGAGCCGTGCGAGATGGGCGAATCGGCCGACACCCAGAGCGCAACGACAGTGGCTATGGCCGAGGAGGAGGAAGAGGCGGTGGACGATGGGAAGACCGGGGCCTTCGCCAGGGATGGCGTGACCGCCCTCGCGAGGACCGCTGGCAGGACTAGCCTCGCGAGGGAGGCTGGAGGGACTAGCCTCGTGAGGACCGTCCCCACGGCAACACAGGCCTCCCTCCTCTGCCACCTCCACCAAGGAGGAACGAAGACCAACACCAAGACGATGGGGCTGGGGGCTTCCAAGAGCCGCGTGCAATTGCTTGCATCTTGGGCGGCGCCCAGGCCCCAGCCTCACAGCGCATCTTCAAGCAGTTTGCTCACGAGGTGAATGCAGTCCTTCGCAAGCTTGAGGCCACGCGCCCTCTCAGGTGGTCTTCATGTGCGATCACATTCAGTTCCGCAGAACAGCTCAAGTGTGCGGCAACGGCCGGAGTCCTCCCGATGCTTTGCTCCCCAGTCATCAACAACGTGCAGGTCACCAGGACCCTCATCGATGGCGGGGCAGGACTCAACATCATGTCCATCGAGACATTCGACAATCTCCAAGTGCCATACGACCAGCTTTAGTCAACCAAGCCTTTCTTAGGAGTCACCGATGGTTCCACTATTCCAATTGGGCAGGTTCGCCTTTCGATCACCTTCGGGCAACGCAACAACTACCGCACCGAGCTCATCGACTTCGACGTCGCTCACATCCGCCTGCCGTACAACGCCATCCTCGGGTACCTAGCCCTAGCCAAGTTTATGGCAGTGACTCACCATGGTTACAATGTCCTCAAGATGCCAGGAAGCGGTGGAGTCATCACCGTACCCTGCGAAGAAAGGGACACAGTGTGCTCGCTCGAGCGTGTGTTCCAAGCCGCAGCAATCGAAGACCCAGATCGCAGGAGCGGGGGGCCTCCCGAGGCGACCCTCAAGAAGAAGAAGACCTCACCTGGCCAGAGCCACAAGGAAGCAAGCACCTCCGGAGGTATTGCATTAGGATTCGTGCCCGATCAGGGAGCGCCGCCCTCTCGCGCATAGGAAGGCACGCTCGGCGCCCTCCTTAGGCAGGGCTCGGGGGCTCTCTCTTGGAGAGCCACCGACCTTGCCAAGGTTGCGAGGGAGGCGCTCGGGCACCACTTGGAGGGGTGCTTTCAGGCACGCTTCCCTTAGAAAGTTACAAGTCAAAGGAGACAAAACCCTCAGGAGTTCATCGCAAGGAATACCCAAGAGCTACAAGAGTCGAGAGTCATGCGCGGCAGCCACCGCTTACCTGCCATGGCCCCGCATCCAGGCGAGAATGGAGGACTGCACGTCTGCTTCAACATACCAGGGCTCAACCGAGCTGCGTCCCAGGAGCGCCTATGGCCTTCGGCCGTACGGCGCTGCATGGGACCAACCCACAGCTACGTCCGCATGCCCTTCGGCCTGCCGAGCGCGGTCGCCGCACATCAGCGCCTGTTGAGGAGCATTCTGGAGGCTCAGGAGGTTAGGCATCGTGCGGTCCTGGCGGAATTGGCGATGATCCCCGAAGACCTGCACGTGCCACCAGAGCCTCCCGAGGCCCCTAGGCCTGGGGGCTCATGAGGGCCGACGTCTTCACCGCGCATCGATCGCTTCCTCAGCATCACTTCGTCTTCAACAGCACCAGGTGACATCTTTCAGAGTTCTACTTTCAGCTGGGGGCGCCCACAGGGCTGCACCATTCCCAGGCCGCGTGGGTCCGTCCCCACGGCATGTATCCATTTTGGTTATGCTCTTTACTTACCCTGTTGGGGGCGCCCCTCGGGCTGCATCATCCCCACGCCGCTCGGGCCCGACCCAGCAGCAGTTGCTTTTCCAGCATTTACCCTAGGATGAAGCTGTTCTTTCATGCTTAATCTGATTCCCATAATTATCACCTACAGCTTGTCGTCGTGCAAAGCGCTTGCACGTTAAAAGGGGGGCGCCTGAGCATCGCGACTCATGGTCTCTTACTGGCTCTCCAGCCCTCACCCCCTGGCCTTGACCCACGGCATCGCGATCTGTCATACCAGCGGCGGCTGAGCTCACTCGGGGGCGGGACCTGAGGATGTAGAGCATTTGCATTCTAACAACCTGCATGAACACACCAATTGATAAAGGCCCAGAGCCAGGCACAACCCGCCTCGAGGTAGGGCCTCGTGAGTCCCTCGCTGGCTCACGGGTGCCCAGATACACCTCTCCAAGCCCTACCGTGCCGGCCACGTGTCAGGGCGGGGCTGTACACGCCCCGGGGGCTCCTCCCGGAGGGGAGCCCCCTCCCACGCACCAGTGGAAGCACCATGCTCCGTGCCGGCTGACGACACTGCCGAGGAGCGGCTATGCCCGTACACATACGGAAGCACTATGCTCCGCGCTGGTGATAAACAATTGAGGGCGGCCCATGGCCGTACCAACCTCAGGGAGCCCAGAGTTCAGTGTCCGGCACCATCGCAACACCTCCCATCGGGAGTGCCGCGCGAGGGGGCTGGACACGGGGGCTACGCCCGGGCCTCGCCTGAGCGCACGCCACCCAGCCAGGTCCCTTAGACTTGGTCATCGCGCGCCACTCCCCAAGCGGAGCCAAGGTACGAAACCCGTTTGAGCGTCTAGGGGGACTCCTGAGCATCGCGGCTCAGGAGCCTAACTTGCCACGTAGCCCCTCACTCCTTAGTCCCGTCCTTGGTTTCCGGTCGGGGCTAATGCTGGGTGAGGTACGCGCGGGGCCGGGCCCTGCCGACATAGAACGATCAATCCACTCCTCGCTCCCCCTTCCCTACTTGTTGCTCGCGCGTCAATGGGGACTCCTGAGCATCGCGACTCAGGAGCCTAATTTGCCACGTAGCCCCTCACTCCTTAGTCCCGTCCTTGGTTTGTGGTCGGGGTTAACGCTGGGTGAGGTACGCATGGGGCCGGGCCCTGCCGACGTAGAGCGTAAACAAGTAGGAGAGGAAAATGCAAATTCCGGGAAATTCAAAGCAAATATTACAAGCCATAAGATTGTTCCACAACGCCAAACATAAGTTTTAACGCCTCCGCGAGGCATGGTGCATGTGCAAGAATAAAACAGGATGGAAGTCGCGAAGGAATCACGCCCCAGTAACGCTGTCACCGGTGGTGGAGTCACGCTGGACGGCTTCGCCGGTCGAGGTCGCAAGGCTGGCGGCACCGTGCCCGGGCAGGACGTTGGGGGAGCGGAACTTCCCCAGCAAAACCTCGGCTCGGCCCCTCACGGCCTCAGCAGCGGCAGCGGCACGGTCACCACTCACGGGCTCCAGCAGGCTGTCGAAGTCGACGTTGGGGTCGCGCAGGTAGACATGGCTGAGGACACGTGTCAGCGCCGCAGAAGATAGGGCACGCGCCTCGGCCTCGACCATGGGGCCAAGGCCGTCTGCGACGTCCTCAAGCGCATCAACCAGGAAGGGGAGCAGCTTGGCGGGGCCGTAGTCCGCACCAGCCAACGGCTCCTCCAGGCCGCTCTCATACAACGTCTTCAGTATGCCTCAAGCCTTCTTCTCCAGCTCCGCGAAGGCCGCCCGGTCCTCCTTCAGGACCTTTGCCTTGGCGCCCAGCTCGGTCCTCTCCTCCTTCAGCGACCGCTCCAGCGTCTCCAGTCGGCGGTGGCGGTCATCAAGCTTGGTGTCCCGGTCCTTGGCGGCGGCCTCCCTAGCCTTCATCTCCTTCTCCTTCTCCTGGCGGCTGCGCACTTCCTTGGCGAGCTCGTCACGCAGGCCCTGCAGCTCGGCCTCAAGCATCTTGCAGCGGCCCTGGGCATTTGCGACGTCGCCCAGGGCAGCATCGCGAGCGGCCATGGCTTGTTTGGTGGCCCGCCTCTCCTCGTCGGAGGACGACACAGCCTGGCTCAACACCGCTCGGACGGAGGCATCAGAACTAGCCCAACCATAGGCCAACTCCAGGCGCCCGGCCACCAAACGAGGGTCCGCGCTCAGGAGATCCTCCCGCAACTGGCTCAGCTCGTTGGCAACCTGGTCCAGGACAGCGGCGGAGGGAGCAAAAGAGACAAGAACCTGTGGAGCAGGCGGAGAAGATGGTAGCGTGGCCACGGCTTGGCAGGAAGGGACCTCCTGAGCCCTGGCCGCCACGGCCGCAGCGCCGGGCACAATCGACTCCAGGTCCAGCGGGGCCACGGGGGCTGACTCCTCGCCGGGGTGCCCCAGTTGGCCTCGCGAGGGCGGTGGGGTCAGAGAGGCGCGGGCCTTGCCGTCCTCTCCCCCAACAACCGAAGGCGTCGCCCCGGCAGACGGATTCGCCCCAAGCAGGGCCGCAAGAGCCTCCTTCAACCTCTTGGCCGCAGGTGCCAGCCTGGTAAAAGAGCGCAAACGTCAAGCCTCAGTGGCAGAAACCAAGCAGAGCACGAATCGAGCACTTACTATACGTCGTCCGTGGAATCAAGCAACTTCCGGACAAACTTGAACCCCGAGAGCCTGCAGCGGGGGTCAGCCTTAGAGGGCCCGGAAGCAGAAGGCGCGTCAGGAGTGATGGAGCTGGCCTTGGACCCCCCCAGGGACCAGAGCAGACTCTGGGGGAACCAGGCTCGACATGCCCTTCCTCGTGACCGAGGAAGAGCCCTCCCTTCCTCGCCTGGCGCTGGCCTCGTCGTCGTCCGGCATGGAGCGGAGGGCCTAGGACCTGCACCGAGGGAAGGACTCCCCCCAATCCTCGCCAGTCTCCTCCGAGTCGGACGCTTCCTCCTCCGCCTCTTCTTCCTCCTCTTCCTCGCTGGAGCTGCCGGAGGACAAGTTCACCATCGCCAAGACCGCCAGATCTTCGGGAGCTGCCGCGAGCACCAGCCCCTCACCGTTGAAGGTGGGCATGGCGTTCACCACCAGCTCCCAGTCGTCATGAAGGAACAGGGGGACGGGGGCGCCCACCAGGCTCGCCACGTCCCCCCCAACCAAGGAATGGAGGGCCGCGGCCAGATCCTCGTCGGTTAGGGCCTCGGAGCTCAGGCGCAGGGCGGCGTCTGCTCCTCCTAGCCTCCACAATGGGAGCGGGTGCTCCTGGAGCGAAGCCACACGGTGCTCCAAGAACTCCCTCAGGAGTGTGGCCCCGGTCAGCTTCGCCGCCTTCGAGTTGCTTGATCTCAGGTCCGCGTTCATCCTCCTCAACACCGCCTTCGTGCGATGGTCGACGAGCTCCGCGCGGGACCATGCGTCAACGGACTTAGGTTGCCCCATGGGCAATACCAGACGAGGGTGGAGGCGCCCAACATCCATCATGACCCACTTGCTCCGGTAGCCTTCAATCCTCTTCCCAGGCTTCGAGATGGCGTTGGAGCTGGAATATGCAATGAAGCTCGCGCACGCGGAGACCTGAGCGCCAGAAACCCGGAGGGAGAAAAAGTGGCGCAGCAAGGCCACCGAGGGCTTCACACCAACATGAGCCTCGCAATAGTATGCGAAAATCGCCAGGAGAAGGACATAGTTGGGGTGGAGATGCAGGGCCTGCAAGTTGTATTGGTGGAGAACGGCATAGAAGAACTCAGAGAAAGGATGCACCAGACCAGCGACAATGGTGCTCACGAAGAACGGGTAGAAGGTGCTCCCCTTGCCCTCAGGCTGATCGGAGCCGACCTTGAGCACAGTCGCTCCCTCGCTGCCCTGCGCCATCGTCATCAGGCGCGCGAGGGCGAGGTTCTTCTCCGACAAATTCGGGGAATCCAGGGGCGGCGAGTACCAAGCATCAGCCGGGGACTTGCGAGGCGCCATGGCGTGCTGGATGCGAAGGATTGAGACAGATCTGGAGGATTTCGGGAGCAAGAGGAAAGAGAACGAGAAAGGGGATCTAGGGCAAGATGGACGAGAGCGGGGCAAGTAAGCCTGGCCAGGGGCCCCCCTTTTTTGTCAGTCGTGCAGTTGCCGAGGCGTCGTGGGAAGTGCAGACGCCCACGCCCACGCCCAACCAACCGCCACGCGGCGCCCAAGGCCGCAGGATATTAGGGCCCGCGGCGCTTCGTGCTTGCCCCTTCGCTTCTCTGCTAAGCCAAGCCCGCGCGCGCCTTGGGCCCGGGGGCTACTGTCGGCGTTCTAGGAACGGGGGTCCCCAGACTTGCCTGCCTGCGGCCTGCGGCGTTGCTCAAGCAGGGGCCCAGCACGGCCCATCTTCATCAGCTCAAGCTCAAGACCCTCGCGAGGGGCCAAGCCTCGCGGGGCGGACGACGGGAAGCTTCCTCAGAGGCAGCCTCATCAGGCAGGCTCGCGAGGAGGCGGAGAGATCAAGGCAGGGGTACCTCGCGAGGAACCCATGACACAAGCCATGACGATCGAGACCAGGCGGGCGCCGGCCTGTGCAGTGTCCTTGTTTCCCCTTTGGTGCAAAGGGGGCAAGCACAGGCCATGGCATCAGACAAAGGTTACCATTCCGGTGCAACGAGACCAAGACCAGCCGGACGGCAGGACGGAGGTCACCGTGGAGCCCAAGACGGTGTCATCGCCAGTGCTTTTGGCAGCCGAAGACCACTTTTGGTCAGGATAACTTGTACTAGATGTTCCCCTTCGAAATGGCCAATTGTTTGCGCCCTTCCCGCTCATTATTTGGGGAGAGGACCAGGGCCTCTATAAATAGAGCTAGCCACCACAGAAGACGGGGACGACGACCACGACGGTTAGAAATCTAATAGAACCATAGCAAAGAGAGAGAGAGGCGGCAGAACTAACCCTAGAAGTCCATCGCACTAGCTCAAGAACACCTCTCGTGAGGCTGTTCTTCCCTTGTACTCTCCATCATCATCCCAGAGGCAATCCACCACACCACACACTGGAGTAGGGTATTACACCACAATGGTGGCCCGAACCAGTATAAACATCGTGTCCCTTGTGTTGTTCATCATTTTCATCTTAGTTTGCACGAGAGTATCGGACGTAGATCGGTAGGGGAGAGATCTCCGCGTGTACCCCAGTGTTCGAACCTCAAGGGTCTGCCGGAACCCGAAACCCGATAGGTACCCAGCCCTAGCTAAGTTTATGGCAGTGACTCACCAAGGTTACAATGTCCTCAAGATGCCAGGAAGCGGTGGAGTCATCACCGTACCCTGCGAAGAAAGGGACGCAGTGTGCTCGCTCGAGCATCCATTCCAAGCCGCAACAATCGAAGACCCAGATTGCAGGAGCGGGGGGCCTCCTGAGGCGACCCTCAAGAAGAAGAAGACCTCACCTGGCCAGAGCCACAAGGAAGCAGGCACCTCCGGAGGTATTGCGTCAGGATTCGCGCCTGATCAGGGAGCGCCGCCCTCTCACGCATAGGAAGGCGCGCCCGGTGCCCTCCTCAGGCAGGGCTCGGGGCTCTCTCTTGGAGAGCCACCGACCTTGCCAAGGTCGCGGGGGAGGCGCTCAGGCACCACTTGGAGGGGTGCTTTCAGGCACGCTTCCCTTATAAAGGTACAAGTCAAAGGAGATAAAACCCTCAGGAGTTCATCGCAAGGAATACCCAAGAGCTACAAGAGTCCAGAGTCATGCGCGGCAGCCGCCGCTTACCTGCCGTGGCCCCGCATCCAGGCGAGAATGGAGGACTGCGCGTCTACGTCGACGTACCAGGGCTCAACCGAGCTGTGTCCCAGGAGCGCCTATGGCCTTCGGCCGTAGGGCGCTGCGTGGGACCACCCCATAGCTACGTTCGCATGCCCTTCGGCCTGCCGAGCGCGGTCGCCACACATCAGCGCCTGTTGAGGAGCATTCTGGAGGCTCAGGAGGTCAGGCATCGCGCGGTCCCGGCGGAGGTGGCGATGGTCCCCGAAGACCTGCACGTGCCACCGGAGCCTCCCGAGGCCCCCGGGCCTGGGGGCTCATGAAGGTCGACATCTTCACCGCGCATCGCTCACTTCCTCAGCATCACTTCATCCTCAACAGCACTAGGTGACATCTTTCAGAGTTTTACTTTCAGCTGGGAGCGCCCACAGGGCTGCACCATTCCCAGGCCGCGTGGGTCCGTCCCCGCGGCATGTATCCATTTTGGTTATGCTCTTTACTTACCCTGTTGGGGGCGCCCCTCGGGCTGCATCATCCCCACGCCGCTCGGGCCCGACCCAGCGGTGGTTGCTTTTACCTGCGCTTGCTTGAAATTGGATTTCCTCCTATGTGCTTAACATACCTAACCTAATCACCTGCTCGATCGACACCTATTTGAAGAGCCGCTTGCTCTGGCACAGCGCGTGCGCACGGGTTCGTCCCTGCAGCGTTGATAAACCTGAGTGGTCGAGCTCTGGCCGCGGCAGCCCCACACGGCGCCACCTCACCAGGCCCTCAGTGCCCTGACCGCTCCCTCGGAGTGACCATAGGTTGGCCGGCGACCGTAACGACAGGCCTTGTTTCTCCTCATGATTGGTGTGTAGGACCTACTCCAGGAGCAACGTTGGGGGCATCGTGAGCTGTCTCTCCCTCTCTTCGGCACGGACCGCTTGCATGTTAAAAGGGGGGTACCTAAGCATCACGACTCATGGGCTCCTACTGGCTCTCCAGCCCTCACCCCCTGGCCTTGACCCACGGCATCGCGACCTGTCATACCAGCGGCGGCTGAGTTCGCTCGAGGGCCAGGACCTGAGGACGTAGAGCATTAAGGAAAGTGCAGGGGAGTGGGAAGAAGCTTGCGAGGGCCTAACCCAGCAGTACCTCGACCACCGCCTCTCGGACCAGGCGCCTCTCCGAGGAACTACGTCAGACACACAAGATAAGTCGTGCCGTCGCAAAAGCTAGACCAACGCAGCGCTAAATCCCCGCCCAGTGCAACTCTATCACGGCGACGCTACCTTCCTTTCTCGCCCAACAGGGATTGCTTGAGCGCTAAAGGGGACCTCCTGAGCATCGCGACTCGGGGGCTCTTACCAGACCTCGGGCCGCTCACCTCCTAGCCTTGACAACGGCATCACGACCTGGCATACCAGCGACGGCTGAAGCTTTCCTGGGGAGTGGGACCTGTCAGCGTAGAGCGCCAAGTCCTCGTGAGGATAGAAAGGGGGAGCTTAGCCGGAACAGAACGGACACCTCATGCTAATTCATATTAAGGATATAGTAATTACAAAAGCACGACAAACGCCTTACATACCCCCGCGGGGTGTTGCTTTAATTCCTTGCAGGGAACAAAAGGTGCTAACCCTAAGGAACGCTACTTGCTAGCACCTCCCCAGGCGACGCCATCATCAACAGTGGGCTGCCCAGTGTCGGCGCCAACCCCATCCAGATCAGTGGCGTCGGTGGCCCGAGGCAGCTACCTCACTCCGAGCGCGGCGCGAGCTCGGAGGCTCGTAGCTTTCGTCGCTCGTCTCTAGGGTCGCGAGGAGTTCGGGGGAGCCGCTGAAGCCTGCAGTCCCTCCGCTACTGCCTGAGGAGCTGCAGGAGGACCAACGGGCGGGGCTGGTCCTCGCTAGTTCGTCACCACTACCGCTTCCCTTAGGGCAGCATTCCAGCCGGCGTCCTTCTGCATCAAAGACCTTGAAGAACATCAAGGAGGCGCTGTCGTATTCAAGATGGATCACCAAGGCGCCGTCCACGCGACAGACCCGAGCAATCTCACCCCAGCCCCGGGTCATGAAGACCTTGCCCAGAGCGATGACCGCGACCTCCGCTCCGGTTGTAGGGGTGCCACAGTCGGCGTGCTGCAGCCAAAGCTCCAGGGCCCCACTCGGCGGCATCTCAAAGGCGAAGGAGGGAGGAAGGCGGATCCACGAAGTTGGTGGCACGGTGGCATGAAGCACAAGCTCGCGAGAGGAGCGCTCCGCGTGGACTCTAGGGGGACGACGCGCACTACTGTGACTCGCCGGCGACGACGGCGACGCTGTCGATGTTGCTCGGCGCCCTCCCCCCTGGGGCCTACGACGCGGGCGTGCAAGGGCAGCGGAAACCCAGGCGGCCGCCGCTCGTACCACGGCCTCGACACCATCTGCCAGGCGGCTTCGTCCCGGTGATAAAGGATTGGCCGCTTCTTCAGCGGGAGGGGGTCAGGACCCTCTCTGGGGGCCTTTCCCTTCTCCTCAGCTGAAAACCGGCGGATCGGTGCCATTGGCGCAAGTGGAAGCAAGGATGAGGAAGAAGAAGAAGAGGAGTGACGGAAAGGGGTGAATAGGCAAAGCTCACGCGGCCCCGTACTTATAGCCGGGGAAGGCCAATCGCCGGGCATCATGACCTCAGGTAATCGTGACCCATATCTTTGCATGCAGGGACTTGTCAAGTCGTGCAGTTGCCGAGGCATCATGGGGAAGCGCAGTCGCCCACATCCAATCAAGCGCCACGCGGCGCCCAAGGCCGCAGGCTGTTAGGGCCCGCGGCGCTTCGCACTTGCCCCTTCGCTTCTCTGCTAAGCCAAGCTCGCGCGCGCCTTGGGCCCGGGGGCTGCTGTCGGCGTTCTGGGAATGGGGGTCCCCAGACTTGCCTGCCTGCGGCCTGCGGCGTGGCTCAAGCAGGGGCCCAACACGGCCCATCTTCATCAGCTCAAGCTCAAGACCCTCGCGAGGGGCCAAGCCTCGCGGAGCGGATGACATGAAGCTTCCTTAGAGGCAGCCTAATCAGGCAAGCTCGCAAGGAGGCGGAGAGATCAAGGCAGGGGTACCTCGCGAGCTACCCGTGACGCAAGCCATGACGATCGAGACCAGGCGGGCGCCGGCCAGCGCAGTGCCCTTGTTTCCCCTTTGGTGCAAAGGGGGCAAGCAAAGGCCAAGGCATTAGGCAAAGGTTACCATTCCGGTGCAACGAGATCAAGACCAGCCGAACGGCAGGACGGAGGTCACCGTGGAGCCCTAGACGGCGTCATCGCCAGTGCTTTTGGCAGCCGAAGACCATCTTTGGTCAGGATAATTTGTACTAGATGTTCCCCTTCGAAATGGCCAATTGTTGGCGCCCTTCCCGCTCATTATTTGGGGAGAGGCCCAGGGCCTCTATAAATAGAGCTAGCCACCACAGAAGACGGAGGACGACCACGACGGTTGGAAATCTAGTAGAATCATAGCAGAGAGAGAGAGAGGCGACTGAACTAACCCCGGCAGTTCATCGCACCAGCTCAAGAACACCTCTCGTGAGGTTGTTCTTCCCTTGTACTGTCCATCATCAGCCCCAGAGGCAATCCACCACACCACACACTGGAGTAGGGTATTACACCACAACGGTGGCCCGAACCAGTATAAACATCGTGTCCCTTGTGTTGTTCATCATTTTCATCTTAGTTCGCACGAGAGGATCGGACGTAGATCGGTAGGGGAGAGATCTCTGCGCGCACCCCAGTGTTCAAACCTCAAGGGTCTGCCGGAACCTGAAACCCGACAGTGGGTATGTGTCCTCGTGAGCTTGTGAAGCTGTGGGTGAGTTTCCAGACGTGGATTACCTTAGTCAGCACCTGCTTAGGGCTGGGTCGTGAGGCAACGAGTTCCGGAGAATCTTGCGGGGCTTGCCGCCCTGTTTGAAGTGGGGCCCCGTGAAGGGTGAGCACCAGGCGTAGTGCTAGCGCGTGCTCTGCGCGGTCCGGCTCGCAAGAAGTTTGCGAGGGAGAGGCGACGGACGTGAGTCCCAAACCAAACAAGATCCAGAAGGCGAGAAACGACTCGAACGAGAAAAGGCGCCCCCCGCGTGCAACGATAAAAATTCAGCTTCAACTTAAGTCCAGAATCAGAAAGCAAAGCCACAAAAAGAGAGATCCAAAGCAAAAGGCCGCGTCCGGCACCTAGTCTAGTCTTCGGGTCTTCAAGTCTTCTCACCAGCGCGGAGCTAAGTGTTGTCCACTAGGCGTGGGAGGGAGCCCCAAGGCCTGAGGCCGGCACTCCTGAGACTCCGGGGCATGTACAGCCCCAACTCATTATTACGTGAGAGTGTCACGGGCGGCGAGCTTCACAGGCACCGGACCTTCTTCACAGGTACTGGCCTTGCTTCATATCGCCAGACGAGGGCCCCGCCTTGCGCCACTCTTGACCTCCTTTGAGCTGGCCGGAGACCAGGACGGCACAAAGGAGGGAAAGAGGACGCCAGTGGTTCCCTTGGCGACCACGGGTCCTCTACCGGAGGAAGGGTCGTTGAAGCCACCCCGGCAGAGGGCCTACCTCCAGGTGTCCCCTGGTTTCGCGTGCCTTGGGGAGGGACCTTGCTCCTGTCTCCCTCTCAGCGGCTGGCGGTGTCAAAAATGCCAGATCTCGGGTAGGGGGTCCCAAACTGTGCGTCTAGGCCGGATGGTAATAGGAGGCAAGGGACACGAAGTTTTACCCAGGTTCGGGCCCTCTTGATGGAGGTAAAACCCTACGTCCTGCTTGATTAATATTGATGATATGGGTAGTACAAGAGTAGATCTACCACGAGATCGGAGAGGCTAAACCCTAGAAGCTAGCCTATGGTATGATTGTTGTTCTGTATGTTGTCCTACGGACTAAAACCCTTCGGTTTATATAGACACCGGAGAGGGCTAGGGTTACACAAAGTCGGTTACAATGGTAGGAGATCTATATATCTGTATCGCCAAGCTTGCCTTCCACGCCAAGGAAAGTCCCTTCCGGACACGGGACGAAGTCTTCAATCTTGTATCTTCATAGTCCAGGAGTCCGGCTGAAGGTATAGTCCGGCCATCCGGACACGCCCTAATCCAGGACTCCCTCAGTAGCCCCTGAACCAGGCTTCAATGACGACGAGTCTGGCGCGCAGATTGTTTTCGGCATTGCAAGGCGGGTTCCTCCTCCAAGTACTTCATAGAAGATTTTGAACACAAAGATAGTGTCCGGCTCTGCAAAATAAGTTTCTACATATTGCCATAGAGAGAATAATATTTACACAAATCTAATCTGCTGACGTATTCCGTAGTGTGACATCGCACCATGACCAAGCCTTTATTCGAATCGTTTTATTGTCCCACCTTAGTGTGTCATGCGAGACGGTTTCCTTGGCATGTCTCGTCGAAGCAGAGATCGTGTCCCCTTATTCCGGGATTCTCATCAATACGGGCGTGGGTAACCCAACCGCTTCTAGGACTCCTAGACTATAGGCAAGTCCAAACGGCCACGGAGAGGACGCTTGATATTCACCCTCTTTATAAAGGGACAAGGCTTTTATTTTTTCCCTCCCGTGCTCAATCGAATCCTTCCCCCACCTCAAGCTCAAACACCCAAAGTTCAGGTCAGGTGCTCCGAACCTTCAATCATGTCTGGATCTAGCCTTCAAGGCTGATGGGTGCCTTCCTCCGTCACGGAAGAAGACATCAAAAAGTTGAGGGAGGCCAGATATCTGACCGCCAAGGTTTTGCATCGGCTGCCTGCCCGAGGGCAGGCCGTCCCCTCCCCCGAACCCAACGAGAACATCGTGTTCGTCTCCCACTTCCTCCGAGGTCTAGGCCTTGCTCTGGATCCTTTCGTCAGGGGTTTGATGTTTTATTACGGGCTAGATTTCCATGATCTAGCTCCGGACTCCTTTCTTCATATCATGACATTTATTGTCGTGTGTGAGGCCTTCCTCTGGGTTACCCCTCACTTTGGCCTGTGGCTCAAGACCTTTGAAGTAAAGCCGAAGATGATCGAGGGGCAACATGCAGCGTGTGGAGGTGCCTCAATATGCAAGATGACGGGAGCTCCATGGCCCAAAGTTTCCATTCCAGAGGTGTCTGAATTGTGTCAACAAGAGTGGTTCTACATCATGGATCCTAGAAGTGCCAAGTGGGCGGCCGCCCATGTTTTCCGCTCGGGCCCTCCACCACAACTGATGTCATGGATCAGCAGAGGTCTGAGCTGGGGTCCAGCCAAGGACGTGCCTATACTGCAGAGCTGCATTCGAGATCTCTTCAATGGAGATCTTAGTTTGGTTGCGGTAATACAAGTTATGCTGGTTCGTCAAGTCCAGCTTTGCAAACGCCGGCCCCTTCGCTTGTGGGAGTTCAATCCTGAGGGACCGCGTGTCATTCAAAATTTCCTCGGCCTGACGCACGAGGAGATGTACAAGTCATTCTTCGGACCTCAGGTAGAGTGTCCGGAAATCACCGAGGACGTGGGCCTGAGCAGTAACCACGTCGCCGAACAGGTAAGGAATCTTCCGGCCGAACATACTATCTCTCATTTGTTACGAAGTTATTTCTGAGAGTTTGCTTTTTGACCAGGACTGACTAACAAAGGCGAAGTTGATTCGGTGTTCGGCCCCCCTCCCTGAGGGTTTGGACAATCCGGTATTGGAAAAGATGCTCCAGGTCGCACCTTGCCCGGAGCCCTTGAAGGAAGATACTGGGGAGGATAATACGGGCGGACGCGGGCCCCCAATGCTGCCCATTCTAACCGAGGGAGCGAGCGTCTCCATGAAGGAAGACGACCGGAGGAGGAAAAGGACTGCGCCCGGGGATTCGGAAGCCGAAGCTTCCAAACAGGAGAAAAAGTCTCCCAGAGAGGGTCCTACCTTGGGGGGTGCTTTTGCCGCACAAAGTCCGCGGGGGGATCAATTCTTCAGCGAGTCGTAAGTGACCCGAAATACTTTAATAGTACAGGTATGCCATCTTTTTCTTCTGAGAAAATAACCACCGCATATATCTTTGCAGTTCGGGCCTTAGCCCCTCTCAAATGAGCTCGTCTTTGGGGGATCTTCTTCCAGAGATGATGGAGAGCGTAATGCCTCCTCCGGACTCCTCCGCTCCGGAAGCGGGCGACCCCGAAGTGTCATCGCAGAGGGCCTCTCCGAGTCCGGTGAGGCCAGAAGATAATCCGATTGACCCCCGAAGCTCCTAGTGTCCGTCTCCCGAAGAGAGCTGACAAAAGAGTCTGGCACCGTCTGGTGTGCGATCGGATGTTCTGAGGGAGTTGGTGGGGCGAGCGGCCATCTAAGATGAACACCGTGTGCTGATGAATACGATGATGGAGAGATTCTCGTCCGCCGAAAGTGGATTGCATGAAGCTTTTATGAGTCTACTGACAGGCTTTGAGGTATGTAAAATAATGTATGATAGTCCTGCACATGCTAGGTGTGCCTTGTGTAGATAGTAGCTCCTGAGACTCTGGTTGTTGTCGGAAACGACGACGAACAGAGGATCATATTCCCAGGTAATAACCATACTGCCTCTATGTGCAGGTGATGGAAGCTCCGGTGGCCAGCCGGACTAGCGAGTTTGCCCATTTAAAACGGCAGTTGGATGCGGCAGACGCCGACATCGAGCTTGTTAACAAAAGGCTTGACGAGGCACAGGGTAAGTGTCATTATCTGGTAAACGCCACATAGTAAGAGCAGCATGATGCCAGTATCTTTAATATGTTGTGACTACAGATGGAGCTGCCACTGTTGAAGCCTTGCCGGCAGAACTTGCCCGAGCCAAGGAACAAGCGAGGTTTGGTAATGCGGCTGCTTTGAAGGCGGCCGAAGAGTTGAAAGCCGAGAAGGCCGCGCATGGCGAGAGCCGAGATAAGATGGCCAAGATGGTCATAGAATTAAAAGCCGCCGCCGACCGTTGCCGGGTTCTTGAAAAGGAAAACCTAGCGAAGGCATCGGACCTTGAGAAGACTGTTGCGACGAGAAAAGACATCCACTCTGCTATGAGGGCGAAGAAGGAGGAGCTGCGGGAAGCCGGGGATATTGTAGCTGGGAAATCCTTTATGTTGCGGAGGAAGTTCGGAGATCCACGGTATGCCTCTCTGGATCGGCTGTGGAGTTCGGAGGATGTGTATATGGATTTGGCGGCATGCGCTGCCGATGCGGCCAAGTACTTCCAGGGTCAGACGGACCATGAAGTGGACCAACTGTTTTGGACACAATTCCATTCTCCCGAGCGTCCGCTTTCATTGACTGACCAATTAGCCAAATGGGCCGAAGTGAATAGGTTGTCCGGACTCGCCATGAGGTCTGTTGTGGATCACCTATGGCCGGAAAGGCCAAAACCGAATAGCTATTTCAGCTTGGTGCAGCAGTTCCTTGACGTGGTGTCGCGCATTAATGCGATGAAGAGGTCGGCGTGCATAGAGGGCTCATGGATGGCCTTTGCCCGTGTTAAAGCATACTGGGCGGAGATGGATGTTACCACTATTGCAGCGCGGGATTCGGCCATAGGTCGAATGGCTGCTGAGCACTACTTTGAAGAAGTTCTTGAGGGTGCTCATTTGATAGAGACCCAGTGCTCAAAAGATATTATGTTTGAGTGATATGTAATCTCGCGAAATGCTTTTACAAATTTTTATAAGGCTATTTTTATACTTTTGCCTGAAAGTAATATGATGCCTCCTGGGCGGCCGTTTATGTATACATGTGTATAACCTGAAAGATTGCAGCCGTCGGCTTCAACCCCCACGCATATAATGCGGAGGTGCTCGCAAAAAACACGCGTTCACACTTAACCCAATGTCTTGGTCCTATTAAGAAGGTGATAGCGGAGCGAGCGAGGCAACCAGACTATAATGCTTTAGCACTTTCACTTAGCCATAGGAGTTTGACAGTGGGGCTACTAGATAGCCCCTGGTGGCTCCGCACTCTCCCGATCCCGGGGTGCGTACATGCCTGGCCGGAAAATGACCCTTCGTTAAGGCGGAGGAATTCTAACATTCCAACAGGTCATCGAGTGGTTGACCAGTCTCACGCTATATCATGACAGCCAGTTTTAGGCTTTCTCTACTGAGGTGCTCGTCCGGATGAACCAGGGCACAATCGCAGTAGTTCTCCTGGTTCTACCTTAACCGGTAAAGCGGAATGTAAGGCACCAAAACACAGGAGCCAGGCAAACCCAACATTTGACCAAAGACAATGATTCGGAGCTGATGCATATAGGGCCAAACTCGCGACGCCGAACACTCCCTAAGGTATTCGGTCTTTGTGATATAAACCAGGCCTAAATAATGGCCTTTATAAGAAGCCCCTTGTGTCCAGGTACATGCATTGTTCTGGCGTGGCCACATGCTAAGACGTCAGCATCCTTCTCAACGGTGGATATGTATCAACAAGAGACAGTAAAAAAGGTTTACGCAGGATCTTAATCTAAAAAGAATCCTTGGAGAGGGTCCCTGCTGCACGTCTGCTCCTGTGTCTCCGTTGTGTCGTATCCTGGACGGGTGTAGCACGATGATCGTCTGTAAAAGAGAGGAATTTAGGTGAAAAAGTTGTCGTGCAGAAAGATAGTTTTTAAAGAAACCATGTATAATTCAAGATGAGAAGAAATTGCCACTTGTCTGCGCGCGTTGAGCCCCTTGTATTGACAAATAGGGGTGTGACCATTTATTTAGTATAAATAGCGGTGCCGGACTTGATTAGTTGTGTCTGAGGTCTTGACGACCTATTGGATGCTTTCGCTGGTCCGGGCGCCTTTAGTGTGCGGCTGCCCAAGCAGCCGCACTCTCTTCGGCGCGCAGAGATCGCTTGATATTTCCGTTCACTAAAATGATGCCACGTGGACCGGGCATCTTGAGTGTGAGGGAGGCGTAGTGTGGTATTGCATTAAAGCGAGCGAAAGCTTCGCGTCCGAGCAGTGCTTGATAGCCACTTTGGAACGGAGCGATGTGGAAGGTTAAATGCTCGCGACGAAAGTTATCGGGGGAGCCGAATATAACTTGTAGTAGGAGGGAGCCGGTACAACGAGCCCCTGGGCCTGGTGTTACTCCTTTAAAGGTAGTATTGCTATGGTGAATTTTTGTTGGGTCCAACCCCATCCCGCGGATTGTATCCTGATATATTAGGTTTAGATTGCTGCCACCGTCCATCAAGACTCGTGTGAAGTGATATCCACCAACTACTGGGTCTAATACCAGGGCAGCCCATCCTGTGCGTCGGATACTTGCTGAGTAATCGCGATGGTCGAAAGTGATCGGTTGAGACGACCAGTGGCAGGACTTCGCGGTGATAGGCACTTGGGTATATTTTCCTGGGAGTGCCGCGTTGTTTTTCCCTTGATCACGTGTAACACGTTTACTGTTTTGACTTCTGGTGGAAATTTCTTTTGTTCCCCAGTGTCTTGCTTGGGAGGCTCGTCCTCGTCTTCACTTGGTGTATCCTCCCCCTTGTGTACGGCATTGAGCTTGCCGGACTGCCTGAAGACCCAACATTCTCTGTGGGTATGATTAGCAGGTTTACCAGGGGTACTATGGATCTGGCATACTTGGTCCAGAATTTTGTTGAGGCTGGACAGTTCATCCCTGGTGCCTTTAGAGGGCGGCTTTTGACCTGGCCGAGAGCTTTTGAATCCGGCGTTTACTGTCGTGCCCTTCGTGCTGTCTTCTTTATTCTGGCGTTTGTTATTGCTGTTGCGCCGTGATTTCCCGTTTTCATCTCTAACTTCAGATGTACTGGGGTCGCTGGTGCTGCATCTGGCTAGCCAGCTGTCCTCACCCGCGCAAAAGCGGGTCATGAGGCTTGTTAATCTGGCCATCGTTCTTGGCTTATTTTGGCGAGGTGTCTGGCGAGCCATTCGTCACGGACGCTATGCTTAAAAGCTGCCAAGGCTTCGGCGTCTGGACAGTCGACAATCTGGTTCTTTTTAGTAAGAAACCTGTTCCAAAGCTTTCGGGCTGACTCTCCGGGCTGTTGAGTTATATGACTCAAATCGTCCGCATCCAGAGGTCGGACATAAGTCCCTTGAAAATTTGCCCGAAAGGCGTCTTCGAGCTCTTCCCAACTTCCAATGGAGCTTTCGGGGAGGCCTTTAAGCCAGTGACGAGCTGACCCTTTGGGCTTGAGGGATAAGTACTTGATGGCGTGGAGATCATCTCCTCGAGCCATATGGATATGAAGGATGTAGTCCTCAATCCAGACCCCAGGGTCTGTTGTTCCGTCGTATGTCTCTATGTTTATGGGTTTGAATCCCTCTGGAAATTCATGGTCCAGCACCTCATCGGTGAAACATAGGGGGTGTACGGCACCCCTGTAGCTGGGTGTACCGCGTTGTTCGGATGTTTGTTGTGTTGCATTGTATACTGGGGCGCTCTTGCGTGGTCCATAGATGGATCTTGTTGCGCCGTCCTTTGGGTGCGAGCCCTCGCATGGGTCGCGTGTTGTATTGTGAGTGGCGTTGTATGCCGCTCTATGTTGGTAGAGGGGTCGTCTATCCGGCCAGGTGGCTGCTTTGATATTTGGTTGTGGTGGGTCTGAGGCCTCCTCATCGAATTCAGGTAGCAGCTTCCGCTTTGGGTAGCACTTGGAGGGGCGATTGTCGCCGTACCTCGCTGTTGTGTTGAGTATTTTACTCCATCTGATTTGGAGTGTGTCTTGCGCAGCCTTGAGCCTTTGCTTCTGCTTTTTAAAACTCCTCGCGGTGGCAACAAGCCTTTTACGGGCATTCTGCTGCTCCAGGTGCCTGTCCGGCGTTATGTCGTCCGGACCATTATCCTTGATAGAATTTGTTTGTTTGGTTTGATTATCCGGATTGCCGTTGTTCGGCAGCGGTTCGCCCTGCTCCAGCGCTGGGTCTGTGTGATCGTTATTTCTGTCAAGGCAGGATTTGGGGCGGCGCTTGCACCGCTGCTTTGACTGCTTTTCGAGGGAACAAGCCTTCGGTGCGTCCTTCCGCTCCTCGTCATCATCTTTTGGTGCGTCCACCATGTATACGTCATATGACGAGGTGGCTTTCCAGGGCCCAATAGGCGCTGGTTCTTCATCGTCTCCTTCATCGGCGTCCATACCGTCGATGTCTTCGGAGTCGAAGTCGAGCATGTCCGTTAAATCGTCGACAGTGGCTACAAACTGGGTGGTGGGTGGG
The DNA here is from genome assembly GCF_003073215.2 of Triticum urartu. Taxonomy (NCBI): domain Eukaryota; kingdom Viridiplantae; phylum Streptophyta; class Magnoliopsida; order Poales; family Poaceae; genus Triticum; species Triticum urartu. The sequence goes on from NC_053024.1 coordinate 413,673,610, forward strand.
CTTTGAATTTCTTCATGTCCGTATCCCAACCTTGCTGATCGTAGTCCGGCTAGGGCTCTCCTGATAAAGAGAGAGACTTTAGTGTCTTCAGAATATCGCCGAAAGGCGAGTGCTGAAAGATGTCCGCGGCAGTAAACTCCATGATCGGCGCCCAATCGGATTCGATCGGCAGGGGCGCGGAGGGTTCGGAGTTCGGAGAGGAGTCCGGCTCCTTGGAGTCACGAGTCTCGCGGAGTGCGGGGCTGGTGTTTGGCTCGATCGCCGTTGGGATCGCAGCCCCCGAGGCGGCGTCCAACCACCCATCCTCGATCGGCGCAGTTGGCTCTGAATCAAGGGTCGAAGCTGATGCGGGTGCGGCCTCCAGGGCACTGTTCGGCGGCAGAGCTAGATCATGCCCGTCGTGACAGTGCGGCGCGCTCGGCAGTGGCTCGAATCCGTCGAAGATCAAGTCCCCGCGGATGTCAGCCGTGTAGTTTAAACTTCCAAATCTGACCTAACGGCCAAGGGCATAGCTTTCGATCTGCTCCAGATGGCCAAGTGAATTGGCCCGCAGTGCGAAGCCACCGAATACGAAGATCTGTCCGGGGAGGAAGGTCTCTCCCTGGACTGCATCGCTATTGATGATCGTAGGAGCCATCAAGCCTAACGGCGACGACATAGAGGAACTCTCAATGAAAGCACCAATGTCGGTGTCAAAACCGGCAGATCTCGGTAGGGGGTCCCGAACTGTGCGTCTAGGCCGGATGGTAACAGGAGGCAAGGGACACGAAGTTTTACCCAGGTTCGGGCCCTCTTGATGGAGGTAAAACCCTACGTCCTACTTGATTAATATTGATGATATGGGTAGTACAAGAGTAGATCTACCACGAGATCGGAGAGGCTAAACCCTAGAAGCTAGCTTATGGTATGATTGTTGTTCTGTATGTTGTCCTACGGACTAAAACCCTCCGGTTTATATAGACACCGGAGAGGGTTAGGGTTACACAAAGTCGGTTACAATGGTAGGAGATCTATATATCCGTATCGCCAAGCTTGCCTTCCACGCCAAGGAAAGTCCCTTCCGGACACGGGACGAAGTCTTCAATCTTGTATCTTCATAGTCCAGGAGTCCGGATGAAGGTATAGTCCGGCCATCCGGACACCCCCTAATCCAGGACTCCCTTAGCGGCACCCAGCGTGTCTCCCGTGTTGAGATGGGTGCCGCCATGCCGGGGTCGTCGATCGATGCTGCAACCTGATTCATCTGTAGCCCATGGTTAGCATAAGCATGTTCCTGAGAAGTTAACGGTACCCTGTAGTTGCCGTCGCCGGCGCGATCGCTGTAGTTCTCCATTGGCTCTTGGAAGGCTTCGGCTCCTAGCGCCCCCTCTCCCCAATCTTCCCCAACGAACGAGCCGCTGTCGTCCTCTGGTGCGTACCCTTGGTCCATCATGCGGGGCACGTAGGCCTTCGGGGCCGTTACCCCGAACACCTCACCGTGGTGCCCCACACTCCATGTTGCTCCGCCCATGACGGCGTCCTGGGGATGATAATACGGCATCCAGCTGGGACCATGGGGGTGACGCTTGCGCTCGTGCTTCTCGAGGGCGGCATGGGGGGATTGGAGCCCCCTACGCCATCGGCCGTGCTAACGTTGGCGAAGCCCCCAGGCGTAGTCGACGGCGCGGAGATGTGGTGAGGCTCGCCACACGACCTTGCATTGGCCTGGGGAGGAAGTCGATACCTGAAGGGTGGCGCTCCTGATGTCGCTGCGTCCAGGAGCTCAGCAACTCGCTCGAGCAGCATGTCCCGGCTGCTCTCCATCAGTCTGCATCGTAGCAGCTCCCTTGCCACAGAGAGTGCCGCCCGCATGTTCACTTGCTCCCGCCGTGAGTGCGGCGCCGTTGCAGCGGCGTGACTCGCTGCTCTCGCCACGGCTCGTGCTTGCCGCGGGGTGAGGGTGGATGATGCCTGGCCGCGCTGTCCACGCCTGGCGGAGCTTGGTGACGCCCGCGCCGCCTGGGGTGTGGGGTCGAGATCTTCATGGGCAGGCGGCACCGTCCGGGCCAGCCAGGCTGCCCAGCGGTCGGAGCCGGCTCTTGGGTCGCCAGACATCGTAGCCGGTGAACGTCGGAGAGCTGATTGGCGGAGAAGAAGCTCCGGTGCACCCCTACCTGGCACGCCAAATGTCGGCGTTGGGGTCCCGGCAAACCCTTAAGGTTCGAACACCGGGGTGCGCGCGAAGTCTATCCCTCCAACCGATCTACGCTCTAGCTTGCTAGGATCTCGTGAACGAACTCGACGAACTCACAACACAGATGGACACAGGGTTTATACTGGTTCGGGCCACCGTTGCAGTGTAACACCCTACTCCAGTGTGGTGGTGGTGGATTGCCTCTTGGGTTGATGATGAACAATACAAGGGAAGACCGGCCTCCTGAGGTTGAGGCGTTCTTGGGCTTGGTGAGCTTGTGTGTCTCCTCCTCTCTCCACTGTGGTGGCGAGTCATATTTATAGAGGCCCTGGTCCTCTTCCCAAATATTGAGCGGGAAGGGAGCCAACAATGGCGAGCTAATTTGAAGGGGGACAGCTAGTACAAGCTATCCTGACAAAAGTAGTCTTCGCCTACACAATTTTCTGGTGGTGACACTGCTCCGGGCTCCACGATGACCTCCGCCTTGCAATCCTTGGTCTTGGTCTTGTTGCACCGAAATGGCAACCTTTGCCTGATGCCTTGGTACTCTGCGGCTGCGCTTGCCCCCTTTGCATCAAAGAGGAAACAAAGACGCTGTGCACGCCGGCGCCCGCCTGGTGTCGATCGTCGCGGCTCACGTCACAAAAGCCTTGTGAGGTTCGCCCCGCCTTGATATCTCCGCTCCTCGTGAGCCTGCCCAGCTAGGCGACTCCAGAGGAGGTCTTGCGTCGTCCCCCTCGCGAGGCTTGACCCCTCGCGAGGATCTTGAGTGCTTTGTTGGTGAAGATGGGCCGTACGGCCTACTGGCTCATCCACGCCGTGGGCCGCAGGCAGGCAAGTCTGGGGACCCCCGTTACGAGAACGCCAACGGTATGTGCTTTGCGAAAGACCAATGAGGCGTCTCGATCTATCTCTATAGATCTTGATGCCTAATATGTAAGCAGCTTTTCCAAGGTCCTTCATTGAAAAACACTTATTCAAGTAGGCCTTTATGCTTTCCAAGAATTCTATATCATTTCCCATCAATAGTATGTCATCCACATATAATATGAGAAATGCTACAGAGCTCCCACTCACTTTCTTGTAAACACAGGCTTCTCCATAAGTCTGTGTAAACCGAAACGCTTTGATCATCTGATCAAAGTGAATGTTCCAACTCTGAGATGCTTGCACCAGCCCATAGATTGAGCGCTAGAGCTTGCATACCTTGTCAGCATTCTTAGGATCGACAAAACCTTCCGGATGCATCATATACAATTCTTCCTTAAGGAAACTATTAAGGAATGTCGTTTCGACGTCCATTTGCCATATCTCATAATCATAGAATGCGGCTATCGCTAGCATGATTCGGACGGACTTCAGCTTCGCTCCGGGTGAGAAGGTCTCATCGTAGTCAACCCCTTGAACTTGTCGGTAACCCTTAGCGACAAGCCGAGCCTTATAGATGGTCACATTACCATCCGCATCTGTCTTCTTCTTAAAGATCCATTTATTCTCTATGGCTTGCTGATCATCGGGCAAGTCTGTCAAAGTCCATACTTCGTTTTCATACATGGATCCTATCTCGTATTTCATGGCTTCAAGCCATTTGTTGGAATCCGGGCCCGCCATTGCTTCTTCATAGTTTGAAGGTTCACCATTGTCTAACAACATGATTTCTAGGACAGGGTTGTCGTACCACTCTCGTGCGGAACGTGTCCTTGTGGACCTACGAAGTTCAGTAGCAACTTGATCCGAACTTTCATGATCATCATCATTAACTTCCTCTCTAGTCGGTGCAGGCACCACAGAAACATCTTCCTGAGCTGCGCCACTCTCCAGTTCAAGAGGCAGTACCTCATCAAGTTCTACTTTCCTCCCACTTACTTCTTTCGAGAGAAACTCTTTCTCCGGAAAGGATCCATTCTTGGCAACAAAGATCTTGCCTTCGGATCTGAGGTAGAAGGTATACCCAATAGTTTCCTTAGGGTATCCTATGAAGACGCATTTTTCCGACTTGGGTTCAAGCTTTTCAGGTTGAATTTTCTTGACATAAGCATCGCATCCCCAAACTTTTAGAAACGACAGCTTAGGTTTCTTCCCAAACCATAATTCGTACGGTGTCGTCTCAACGGATTACGACGGAGCCCTATTAAAGCGAATGCGGCAGTCTCTAAAGTATAACCCCAAAATGATAGCGGTAGATCGGTAAGAGACATCATAGATCGCACCATATCCAATAGAGTGTGATTACGACGTTTGGACACACCATTACGCTGAGGTGTTCCAGGCGGCGTGAGTTGCGAAACAATTCCACATTTCCTTAAGTGCGTGCCAAATTCGTGACTCAAATATTCTCCCCCATGATCTGATCATAAGAACTTTATTTTCCTGTCACGTTGATTCTCTACCTCATTATGAAATTCCATGAACTTTTCAAAGGTCTCAGACTTGTGTTTCATTAAGTAGACACACCCATATCTACTCAAGTCATCAGTGAGGGTGAGAACATAACAATAGCCACCGCGTGCCTCAACGCTCATTGGACCGCACACATCAGTATGTATGATTTCCAATAAGTTGGTTGCTCGCTCCATTGTTCCGGAGAACGGAGTCTTGGTCATTTTGCCCATGAGGCATGGTTCGCACGTGTCAAATGATTCATAATCAAGAGACTCCAAAAGTCCATCTGGATGGAGTTTCTTCATGCGTTTGACACCAATGTGACCAAGGCGGCAGTGCCACAAGTATGTGGAACTATCATTATCAACCTTACATCTTTTGGCATTCACACTATGAATATGTGTAACATCACGTTCGAGATTCAATAAGAATAAACCATTAACTAGCGGGGCATGACCATAAAACATATCTCTCATATAAATAGAACAACCATTATTCTCGGACTTAAATGAGTAGCCATCTCGCATTAAACGAGATCCAGATACAATGTTCATGCTCAAAGCTGGCACTAAATAACAATTATTGAGGTTTAAAACTAATCCCGTAGGTAAATGTAGAGGTAGCGTGCCGACGGCGATCACATCGACCTTGGAACCATTCCTGACACACATCGTCACCTCATCCTTCGCCAGTCTCCGCTTATTCCGCAGCTCCTGTTTTGAGTTACAAATATGAGCAACCACATCGGTATCAAATACCCAGGAGCTACTACGAGTGCTGGTAAGGTACACATCAATAACATGTATATCATATATACCTTTGGTATTGTCGACCTTCTTATCCTCTAAGTACTTGGGGCAGTTCCGCTTCCAGTGACTGTTTCCCTTGCAATAAAAGCACTTAGTCTCAGGCTTGGGTCCATACTTTGGATTCTTCTCGGCAACTGGCTTACCGGGCGCGACAACTCCCTTGCCGTCCTTCTTGAAGTTCTTCTTACCCTTGCCTTTCTTGAAACTAGTGGTTTTATTGACCATCAACACTTGATGTTCCTTTTTTGATCTCCACCTCCACTGATTTCAGCATTCAATATACCTCAGAAATGGTTTTCTCCATCCCTGCATATTGAAATTCATCACAAAGCTCTTGTAGCTAGGTGGGAGCGACTGAAGGATTCTGTCAACAACCGCGTCATCCGGGAGATTAACTCCCAGCTGAGACAAGCGGTTGTGCAACCCAGACATTTTGAGTATGTGCTTGCTGACAGAACTATTCTCCTCCATCTTACAACTGTAGAACTTGTCGGAGACTTCATATCTCTCGACTCGGGCATGAGCTTGGAAAACCATTTTCAGCTCTTGGAACATCTCATATGCTCTGTGCTGCTCAAAACACTTTTGGAGCCCCGATTCTAAGCTGTAAAGCATGCCGCACTGAACCAGGGAGTAATCATCACTACGCGACTACCAGGCATTCATAATGTCTTGAGTTGCTGGGAAAACAGGAGCTTCACCTAGCGGTGCTTCAAGGACATATGCTTTCTTGGCAGCTATGAGGATGATCCTCAAGTTCCGGATCCAGTCCGTATAGTTGCTACCATCATCTTTCAGCTTGGTTTTCTCTAGAAACGTGTTGAAGTTGAGGGCAACATTAGCGTGGGCCATTTGATCTACAAGACATATTGTAAAGATATTTAGACTAAGTTCATGATAATTAAGTTCATCTAATCAAATTATTTAATGAACTCCCACTCAGATAGACATCCCTCTAGTCATCTAAGTGATACATGATCCGAATCGACTAGGCCGTGTCCGATCATCACGTGAGACGGACTAGTCATCAACGGTGAACATCTCCATGTTGATCGTATCTACTATACGACTCATGTTCGACCTTTCGGTCTCTTGTGTTCCGAGGCCATGCCTGTACATGCTAGGCTCGTCAAGTCAACCGAAGTGTTTTGCATGTGTAAATCTGGCTTACACCCGTCGTATTCGAACGTTAGAATCTATCACACCTGATCATCACGTGGTGCTTTGAAACAACGAACCTTCGCAACGGTGCACAGTTAGGGGGAACACTTTCTTGAAATTTTAGCGAGGGATCATCTTATTTATGCTACCATCGTTCTAAGAAAATAAGATGCAGAAACATGATAAACATCATATGCAATCAAATAGTGACATGATATGGCCAATATCATTTTGCTCCTTTTGTTATCCATCTTCGGGGCGCCATGATCATCATCATCACCGGCATGACACCATGATCTGCATCATCTTGTCTTCATGAAGTTGTCTTGCCAACTATTACTTCTACTACTATGGCTAACGGTTAGCAATAAAATAAAGTAATTACATGGCGTTTTCATTGACACATGGGTCATACAATAAATTAAGACAACTCCTATGGCTCCTGCCGGTTGTCATACTCATTGACATGCAAGTTGTGATTCCTATTACAAGAACATGATCAATCTCATACATCACATATATCATTCATCACATCCTTTTGGCCATATCACATCACACGACATATGCTGCAAGAACAAGTTAGACGTCCTCTAATTGTTGTTGCAAGTTTTTACGTGGCTGCTATAGGTTTCTAGCAAGAAAGTTTCTTACCTACGCCAAAACCACAACGTGATATGCTAATTTCTATTTACCCTTCATAAGGACCCTTTTCATCGAATCCGATCCGACTAAAGTGGGAGAGACAGACACGCGCTAGCCACCTTATGCAACTAGTGCATGTCAGTCGGTGCAACCAGTCTCACGTAAGCGTACGTGTAAGGTCGGTCCGGGCTGCTTCATCCCGCGATGCCGCCGAATCAAGATAAGACTAGTAATGGCAAGTAAATTGACAAAATCGATGCCCACAACATCTTGTGTTCTACTCGTGCATAGAAACTACACATAGACCTAGCTCATGATGCCACTGTTGGGGATCATTGCATAAATTAAAAAAATTCTACGCATCACCAAGATCAATCTATGGAGATACTAGCAACGAGAGAGAGGGGAGTGTATCTTCATACCCTTGAAGATCGCGATGCGGAAGTGTTACTAGAACGCGGATGAGGGAGTCGTACTCGCGGCGATTCAAATCGCGGAAGATCCGATCTAACGCCGAACGGACGGCGCCTCCGCGTTCAACACACGTACAGCCTGGGGACGTCTCCTCCTTCTTGATCCAGCAAGGGGAGAAGATAAGTTGAGGAAGAACTCCGGCAGCACGACTGCGTGGTGGTGGAGCTTGCGGTTCTCCGGCAGGGCTTCGCCAAGCACTACTACGGAGGATGAGGTGTTGGGGAGGGAGAGGGCTGCGCCAAGGGAAGGGTGCGGCAGCCCTCCCACCTCCTCTCTATTTATAGGGTCAAGGGAGAGGGGGCGGCCCCCTCCAGATGGATCTAGAGGGGGGCAGCGGCCAAGGGGAGGTGGCTTGCCCCCCACGCCAAGGGGACGCCCTCTTTAGGGTTTCCCCTAAACCCTAGGCGCATGGGCCCTAGGGGGGTTTGGCGCCCAGCCCACCTAGGGGCTGGTTCCCCTCCATTAGGGATGGCAATGGGTACCCATTACCCGCCTACCCTGTGGGTAAAAACCCTATTAGGGTAAGGGTATGGGACAGAAAATTACCCATGGGTACTTAAATGGGAAAATATCATACCCATCGGGTAGAGAGGGTACGGGTATAGGATCGTATAACCCATGCCCGCATACCCATGTACCCATCTAAAATGTTGGCAGGTGGGTTTTCGTTAATATCCCAATGTATTCATTTCCCCTCCTAATCACGCTAGGTAAAAACTCTAATGTATATTCAAATTATCTCTATAATTTATCCTGATTTCATGAACTTAAAGTGTATGCATATGTGTTGTTATTTATGATTATGTGTTCTTATTTAATATTTTTATATGTCACTTTATAGGCAAGTATTTTTGTTTATGAGAATATGTTGTTGTTACAATATGTTGTTGTACATTGTTGTTTAAAATGTGTTGCTATTAATAATTTATGATTATATCCTACTTTTTACAACTATTTTCTACTCAATTGATGTGTTGTAAACGCGGGTATTTTTACCCGCGGGTATCCATATACCCTGTCGGGTAACGGGTATGGGAAACAATTGTACCCTTGACGGGTATGGGTATGGGTGATGGGTAAACTCAGGGCGGACGGGTAAGGGTATGGGGTAGCTCCACCCATACCCATACCCTGCGGCTGCCATCCCTACCCTCCATATTCATCCCATAGGGCCCTCTGGGGCAGGTGGACCCTCCCGGTGGACCTCCGGAACCCTTTTGGTGGTCCCGGTACAATACCGATAAACCCCCGAACACTTCTCGCGACCGAATAAGGACTTCCCATATACAAAAATTTATCTCCGGACCATTCTGGAACTCCTCGTGATGTCCGGGATCTCATCCGGGACTCCGAACAACATTCGGTAACCGCATACTAATTTCCATAACAACTCTAGCGTCACTGAACCTTAAGTGTGTAGACCCTACGGGTTCGGGAATCATGCAGACATGACCGAGACATCTCTTCGGCCAATAACCAACAGCGGGATCTGGATACCCATGTTGGTTCCCATATGTTCCACGACGCTTTTATCGGATGAACCATGATGAAGAGGATTCAATCAATCCCGTATACAATTCCCTTTGTCAATCGGTACGTTACTTGCCCGAGATTCGATCGTCGGTATCCCAATACCTCATTCAATCTCATTACCGGCAAGTCACTTTACTCGTTCCGTAATGCATGATCCCATGACTAACTGCTTAGACACATTGAGCTCATTATGATGATGCATTACCGAGTGGGCCCAGAGATACCTCTCCGTCATACGGAGTGACAAATCCCAGTCTTGATTCGCGCCAACCCAACAGACACTTTCGGAGATACCCGTAGTGCACCTTTATAGCAACCCAGTTACGTTGTGACGTTTGGCACACCCAAAGCATTCCTACAGTATCCGGGAGTTGCACAATCTCATGGTCTAAGGAAAAGATACTTGACATTAGAAAAGCTTTAGCAGACGAACTACACGATCTTGTGCTATGCTTAGAATTGAGTCTTGTCCATCACATCATTCTCCTAATGATGTGATCCCGTTATCAATGACATCCAATGTCCATGGTCAGGAAATCGTAACCATCTATTGATCAACGAGCTAGTGAACTAGAGGGTCACTAGGGACATGTTGTGGTCTATGTATTCACGCATGTATTACGATTTCCGGTTAACACAATTATAGCATGAACAATAGACAATTATCATGAAAAAGGAAATATAATAATAACAATTTTATTATTGCCTCTAGGGCATATTTCCAACAGTCCCTGCCACCACCACCTCCCATGTCCGCCGAGGAGGAGGAGGAGCTCGTGTAGAGGTTTCTTGAGGAGTTCGTCTATGACCACGACGAGGCCAAGTGACAGGGGCTCAAGGAGATGATGCCCTCTCCACCGCGGGCGACGTCGCCATCCCCCCGGGGTTGCAGGAGGCCGTCGTCAAGGAGGAGGAGGGTGTCGTCGAGACGTATTTCACGGCAATGGTGGGGCAGATGTTGGCGTGGACGAACACGATGCCGTGCACGATGGGGTACATCTCCATGCCGCCCTAGCAAGTGGGCGCCGAGGCGTGGTCGCTATCCCTGCCATGCAGGCGCCTCCGGCCACGCAGCCACCGTGGGTGCTGCATGCCCACCTTTGGCAGCCATCGCCGTACATCGAGTTCACCGGGGCCGACGATGAGGATGGCGGCGTGTGAAGAAGATGGCGGCATCAAGGACGACCACGGCGACAACGCAAGTTTTTTAAAATTTTAAGTTAAGTTTAATGTGCGTTGGGACTTGTTTGAATGGTTTAAATATTTTAGCACCATTTAATTAAGTTTAATAGTATGTTTTTAAATGTGCGTCCGCCTTTTTTCGAGATATGGACAAGATGCGATGCGACCGCCCGGTTGGGTGCCCTAGTATGCGGATGGAAAAAATCGGACACAGCCATTCGTTTTCCCAACCAAAACAGACAAAATCCAAATAAAGCAGACGTTCATTTTGGGTCGACGGTTGGAGTTGGCCTAACAGTTCTCCAATACCAAAAGCCAAAAACGCTGGCTTGTGCCACCAGGATTTCTCCTCTCTTTTTTTCCATCTTTTTACTTGAGCAATTGTAACTTGTTGCAAGAGCATCTACAATTGGACTCAGGTCGGACTTCTCAAACTGGCCCTCTACATCCAGGCTGATGATATGTCTCCAACATATCTATATTTTTTTATTGTTTCATGCTATTATATTATCTGTTTTGAATGTTTTATATGCATTAACATGCTATTTTATATTATTTTTAGGACTAACCTATCAACCTAGAGTCCAATACCACTTTCTGTTTTTCCTCGTTTTTTAGCTTCACGGAAAAGGAATATCAAACGGAGTCCAAACGGAATAAAACTTTCGTGATAATTTTTCTTGGACCAAAAGACACCTAGGAGACTTGGAGTTCAAGTCAGAAGAGCCACGAGGCGACGACAAGGGTGGAGGGCGCGTCCTGGGTAGGCCCCTCGTGACTCCCCTGACCTAGTTCTTCCTCCTATATATTCACATATATTCCCGAACCTCCAGAGGCGTGCATGAAAACACTTTTCCACCGCCGCAACCTCCTGTTCCTATGAGATCTCATCTTGGGGCCTTTTTTGGCATCCTGCCGGAGGGGGATTCTTTCACGGAGGGCATCTACATCAACTCTATTGCCCTTCCGATGAAGCATGAGTAGTTTACCTCAGACCTACAGGTCCATAGCTAGTAGCTAGATGACTTCTTCTCTCTCTTTGATTCTCAATACCATGTTCTCCTCGATGTTCTTGGATATCTATCCGATGTAATCTTCTTTTGCGGTGTGTTTGTCGAGATCCGATGAATAGTGGATTTATGATCAGATTATATATGAATATTATTTGAATCTTCTATGAATTCTTATATGCAGGATTTGATATCTTTGTAATTCTCTTTGAACTATCAGTTTGCTTTGGCCAACTAGATTGGTTTTTCTTGCAATGGGATAAGTGCTTAGCTTTGGGTTCAATCTTGCGGTGTCCTCACCCAGTGACAAAGTAGGGGCAGCGAGACACGTATTGTATTGTTGCCATCGAGGATAAAAAGATGGGTTTACATCATATTGCTTGAGTTTATTCCTCTACATCATGTCATCTTACTTAAAGCGTTAATCTGTTCTTCATGAACTTAATACTTTAGATGCAGGTAGGAGTCGGTCGATGTGTGGAGTAATAGTAGTAGATACAGGCAGGAGTCGGTCTACTTGATACGGATGTGATGCCTATATTAGATAATCATTGCCTTGGATATCGCCATAACTTTGGGCTTTTCTATCAATTGCTCGACAGTAATTTGTTCACCCAACGTATTATTTGCCTTCAAGAGAGAAGCCTCTAGTGAAACCTATGTCCCCCGGGTCTATTTTCCATCATATTAGTTTCCGATATACTATTTTGCAATCTTTTATTTTTCAGATATATAAACCAAAAAAATCCAAAAATATTTTATCTTCCGTTTAGTTTTATTTATCTATCTCTATCAGATCTCACATTTGCAAGTGACCGTGAAGAATTGACAACCCCTTTATCACGTTGGGTGCAAGTGTTTGATTGTTTATGCATGTATTGGTGATTTGTACGTTCGTCTCCTATTGGATTGATACCTTGGTTCTTAACTGAGTGAAATAATTATCTCTACTATGTTGCATCGCCCTTTTCTCTTCAAGGGAAAAATCAAGCAAGCTCAAGAAGTAGCAGCTGACCAACACCCCCCATATCGAGCCCATATCTGGGGCAGATATCAGGAGGGCCCAGACACGCCGTGCGTGTCTGCCACGTTGGACTGGCATGCAGGACCCAAGCGTACACCCGTCTTTACGTTGCGGTTCGGTGAGGACGCCACTCCTGCACGACTCCCGAGGGGCCACATCCGACTATTTTAAGCCAGACTGTGATCCCCAACACCAGCCAATCTCATTCCCCCCCTGCTGCAACCCCATCCACTCGCAGCTTGGAGCTCCGGTAGCCATGGCACGATAGCAGATCACCACTTACGCCATGCTCACTCTGGGCGTGGGTTGCCGCTCCTAGAGTAGATCCAGACCCGACGCGCCGCTCAGATGCAGTTGGCGTGCCTTCGGACTCTCCAAAAGAGGAGAAGGAGGAGCAGGCGCTGGACGCGAACATGGGGGAGGAGGTGGAAAAGGATGAAGGCAAGGCGGATTCGGTGGCTCCAACTGTCGGATTCGGCATGGGCGATGCACAAGCAGAGTTCGGGGTTGTCCAAGTGGAGGAGGTGGCGGAGCAGCAAGCCATCCTCGACTCCATCCAGTCGGAGGCAACGGTGGAGGCCAACCATCGCTTCCTTCGCGAGCTGCAGACGGATGGCAACGAACTCTTCGTGGATATGGAGTTCGAGAGCTGGAGTTTCGTGCAATGACCAATGAACGGGAGGCAGGTCTATCCGACAAGGTTGTCTACATCTCCGAGGACAACTAGTGGTATGCTAGCTTTTAGCTACTAGTACGTTTTTTTAGGGCATCGCCAAAACGGGCCTGTATCGGTCCACCGACCGGTCCGGACGCACTTTTTCTCGCAAATTGGAAGCAAACTAGGGGGCTTTGCAGGAGTCCGAACTGCAACCACGAAGGACTCCAACACCCCCGGCCCACTCAAATCCCCCTCCTAGTCCCATTCTCTTACACTCCGCCCTCGCCCCCCTTGCTTTGCATTCGCGCCCCCTCCTCTGATGATGTCTTTGTACCTCTCAAGTCACCACACAGGCGTTGCGGACATCCGCAACCACCACCCACGCGCCCTCTCGCCTTTTACTACGGTGCCGTCCACCCAGGATCCGTCCACAACCGGGTACCCTCCACCCCCTGTTGATGGCGTCCATGGTGATCACCCCAACGGGTTTATGCAGAGAGTGTGGTTGTCCAGCGACGACGGTCGATTTTCTAGCCCAACATATATATCTACATGGATTGCGAAAAAGTGGTGGTCACAACACAAAATTGACTTCGACAAGCTCTGGGGTGAAAACATAGGTACCCATGCTGCTTAACTGGCAATGGTGATGTTTTTGCGTCATTGCCTTGTTGATGGCATTGCTCGGATATGCTTGGTATCGTTCTCCAGGGTGAAAAATCTAGAATCTGGCCTTTGATGGCCGGATCTGGCCACGGCGGCGCTTGAGCGACGCTCCCTTCCAGGAGGTGTTGTTGTTGTTGTTGTTGTTGTTGTTGTTGTTGTTGTTGTTGTTGTTGTTGTTGAAGAATCTCGTTATCTTTTCTGGTGTCATGAGATGTTTGATGCAGATATAGCCATAGTTGCAGTTTCTCAATTGCGGATTTGGTCGGTTTGTAAAAAAAAATCATTCGCTCTGGCTGGGTATTTGATCATTATGCTTATATCCTTTTGATTCATTTTGTGTCAATAAACATGCCTTATCGAAAAAGAAGTACGTAGCTTTTTTAGCATAAAAGTACATAGCTTTTGAATGTATTAAGTATTATTTGGGAAAAATGGACCCTAATACATGGCATACAGTTGGCTTAAATACGTGGCAACTCCGATATTTTTTTCAGGAAGTGTAATAATGCAAGTATGATAATTTTAGTTGTCAAGCATGTCAACTTCCTTTTTAAATGGCAAGTGTTAACTTTTTTTTAGTTTGTGATGATAAATTTAGTTGTAAAAAACATGAGAACCGAAGTGCTTCATATCACACGTGTGGTACTTATCATTTGAAAAGAAAAAAAGATGACGTGACTAGACCATCTCCGCGGACGCACCCGTGTCCACAGGGATTCAGATCCTCTGACTTAGGAAGAGAAGTCAGGGGAAGCTACAGTAGCCTGACTTCCCTTCTCTAAATTTTCATAAGCTGCAATTTAACACAACGATTATGTACAGTGATTGTCCACAGTAATCTGTGCATCTACAGTGATTCCTGGGCAGTGTCGGATCTCTAACTTGCGTTCCATATTTTAGACAAAGAGGCTACTGTAGCTCCCTGACTTTCCTCTTGCATGTCAGAGGATCCCTCTCCTGTCCACCTTGCATGTCAGAGGATCCCTCTCCTGTCCACAGACATACGAGGCTTCAATTTTGTAGTACGCGGCTGTTGATTCATCCATCTGAGAATTACCCCCCGGGAGGCTTGACAGAAATACTGCCCACATCACATGTCTCTTTTGTCTTTTGAAGTTGCCCACATCACATGTTGACATGTGCATTCTCGAGAACCACCAACGGAGAAGACAACAAGCAGAACATGGAATCGCTGAGCATCGCACTAAGCAATAGTAACTTGAAAATGAAAATGTGGGTGAAAAAACAACACGTCGACGTCAGCTAGCAACCCGCTGCTCCATCGGGAAGCGTATACGTAGCTCGCACGCACATGCTACGGCGGCCACCGGCAAATGGACAATCCAGGCGAGGAACCAGCCCAACGCCACCGTCGGCGTCCGGGGACACGAATCCGAGGCCTGCTCGCCGCGTGCGGACAAGCGCGCCGGCGGCTTGTGCTTGTTCAGTTGTTCCTGCGAGCGGAGCTGGGCTTAGGATGCTGTGCACAGTTAATTAAAGAAACTTGTACTGTTAGGCTGACATGTTGGGCCCGCATGTTGGCTGATGTACAGTTATTACTCGTGAAAAGTTCTGGTGGGGATCATTAGGGAAGAATCGCTTGTTAGTCATCTCGATGTTTTTGTCGTGCATTGTTGGAAAGCATGTGCCGTGTTCCGTGAGTTCATTGTCTAATCATGAGTTGGTTTTGGCATGATTAACGTAAGTCACCGCCCATCTCTGAATCTCGACTTCGTTTCAATACTCCACACAAAATCTGCAGTTCATTTCAAACCCTCCACGAGCTCAGTGTCTACGAGCTTCCCACAAGCAATAGCTCTTGATATCAGCATCCTTGATTGTTACCACACGGTAGGAGTGGTGAGCAATCTTCAAATCATAAAAAAAAAAATCCTTGGTTCAGACAGGATCAAGACATTACTTTTGCGAAACTACTACACGGACGACACTGCCCGGCTGAACTCCGCACGATGCAAGAATGAATGGTGATAGCTACTTTTGCTCTAACGCATCGACGGTTTCATGCGTAGCATTGTTCGGTGATCATCCAATATTCGTCGTGTGTGTAGCAACGTTGTTACTCTTGTTGAACACGGGCTTGAACGGAAGAGGTATCCTAAAAGATTGGATTGAATCCAACTTTTAGATTGTTGTAGTACCAAAAATCTTTGTGATGTTTCCTCGTACT
The DNA here is from genome assembly GCF_003073215.2 of Triticum urartu. Taxonomy (NCBI): domain Eukaryota; kingdom Viridiplantae; phylum Streptophyta; class Magnoliopsida; order Poales; family Poaceae; genus Triticum; species Triticum urartu. The sequence goes on from NC_053024.1 coordinate 413,689,512, forward strand.
GGAATTGGATAAGCTTAGATCTTTTCTCTTTCTACTCTGTAAATATTTTAGTATATTAATAAAAAATATCATAGTACACCTTCTTTTTTGACTTATAGGGCTCAATTTAAAAACCTCTTCAACCAAGATAGATGGTGGGTATTGGAATATATTTCATAGTTTGCAAAAATACTTCATTTGTATGCTGTTTTTTCTCAAAAAGTTGTGTTATGATGTATTAATTACAATGCATGCATGCATGATCACTAAATGACGAAGAATTTTTACATGTATTGCTGAGTTTTCTCCTAATTTACTTCTATGCTTTGAGGCTATGTCGGGACTTAAGTAATTTTGACAAGAGTGAGGTAGTAGTCCTGGAATACTTTGTAGAAAATCAACAGAGGATTGCGGACAACCTTAACTGTAAACTTGAGGCCTTCCCCATAGCTTATCCGGGGATGCCGATGTCGGACTCAAGGATCTTGACGACGGAGTTTGACTCGCTTGTTGGACGAGTAGCGCCCCGTGCGGAGCCGTGGTGTGGACGGTTCACTTCTATAGGAAGCAAAACCGTCCTCATCGGCTCTTACCTTGCTAGCCTCCCCATGTATATGATGGGGATGTATATACTGCCGGAGGGTGTTCATGCTTCCTTCGATAAGGAGCTGGCAAGATTCTTCTGGCAAGTTGCTGATGGCCGCCCAAAGTACCACATGGTCAAGTGGGCGGACATTTGTCTACCTAAGGATCGGGGTGGGCTAGGCATCACGGCCTCTCGACGCATGAACTTCGCCCTCATGCTACGCTGGGTCCGGCGGATCTTGCGTGAAGAGTGTGGTCTATGGCTGCAACTTATCCAAGCCAAAAACCTATGGGGGTGCGCCTCTCTTGGCGTGCTCCCGCCCAGATGGCTCCCAGTTCTAGAAATCCATCCTAAAGATTAAGAACGAGATTCTCCTTGCGGCCACCTTTGCAGTTGGCAATGGGAATGGTACTCGGTTCTGGCTTGATCCTTGGATGGGCAATGAGCCATTACATACCCAATTCCCTAGATAATTTGCGACCTGTACTGACCCGTCTATCCTATTATCTGTGTCTTGTCTAGATGGCATGTGGAACATCACATTCCTACGGTCATTTGGCCATGAGGAGGCTCTTGAATGGGATAGGTTGGGAGATGTCATCCCGGTGGAATGATCTCAGTCCCAGACATTGTCTTCTGGAGCCTTTCTCCTTCGGGAGAGTTCTCCGTTAGTTCTGCGTATCAGGCACTTTGCCGCACGCCGGTCGTACAGTGGCTTTCCCCTCTGTGGAAGTCTCCTGTGCCCCTGAAAATAAAGATATTGCTATGGCAGTTGCTTCGGGACCGCTTGCCCTCGGGGATAGAGGTCCGTAAGCGCAACGGCCTGGGCGACGACATTTGCCCTCTCTGTAGTGTCCCGGAGACAGGCTCTCACATCCTGTTTTCTTGCACGATGGTGAGGGCGCTGTGGAGCTTTGTGTGGGACGCACTCGGGCCCGACTGGGAGGCTAGAGACCCGGCGGGATTCCTGCAGGCCAGGGTGACCCAGACTGGGCGCAAGCGCCGCCTATTCTGGCTTATATTCGCGGCTGGACCCTATGGACTACTCGCAATAAAATGGTGATTGAGCAGATCTTCCCGCGCTAGGCCTCTGATTCATTCTTCAAATTTCTAGCATTTTTACAGCACTGGCACCCGCTTGCTAGGCGGCGGGATCACGAGCAGCTTGGGTTGATGATGGATGCGCTGGTGGCTTCGGCATGACGTCTTTCGGCTCCATAGACTTCCTTAGGAGCTTGCCACTAGGTGGTCTTTTGTGTTTTCTCTCTGTTTTTTTGGCATGCTTGTGCTGTGGCCCCGGCTGTTTGCATCTTCCTTCATGTTCGGCACTTGACTGTATGGATATTGGCTTTATTTATAAAGCAGGGCGAAAGCCTAGTTCGAGAGAGTTTTCTCCTAATTTTTACATGTAGTGATTTAATGCACCTTAAAATCTGAACAGGTGATGATAACTAGTAGAATTGAGACTTATAAAATGAAAACATAATTCTTTTAAGATGAGCCCTATAAATCAGAAAGGAGGGGTACTATAGTCCATATGCCCTACAATGGCACTAGTGCATGAACCCGCCATGGTTGCCGCGATCACTACACAGTGAACAGGTATGAAAATCCGATTTGGCTTCCAGGGTGTACCTGGCCCTATGCGCGAAAGTGATTCTTGAAATGTCAAAAAGAAAATCCCAACAAAATTATATGTGTTCATAGTCACATTTAAATACTGTCTATAAATTTTTAGGCAAAAAGGTTAAGCATTTTTACGCATGCAAAAAAACAAACAAACTGAAGACCGAATGTTACCCTCAAACGTCACCAATAATTATTTTTTTCCTGATACTGTTCACGCGGAAGCCAATGTTCCTAGGAGCAAAAACGCCCGCCCCACGAAGATGTTCACTAATGTACTACACAATTGGTGTGTATCGACCGAGTCACAAATATGAATCAAGCAGGATATGTTGTCTTGTGGTCGTCCACACTTTTTGGCCAGAAGGACCCTAAATTATATTGAAAATAAGCAGTGCTACACAACCCGCGAAAAATAAGAAATTACAAATAGTATCCTGGGGAACCAATCTAGCCCCACCTCCAACGTGGGATGAGGGCGCGCCGTCGCTCCTGCCGGAGCACACAAAACCATTGGTTGTGGGTACAGATTAAAAACGTCAGGAAGTCACCATCCTCGGTCCAAGAGGTCTAGCACGCCGGAGATAAGCCAGATTTGAACTGTGTCGGCACTTACACCGCCTTGTTGAACGACGACGATGAAGCGCCACCACCGATGACAACATGCAAATCAGGAGTCACCACGCTCCTACAAAAGCTCCATGCCTCAAATGTCGACGCCAGAGCGCGCGTCACCTCAACGGCGGGGCCAAGGCATAAAATCCACCTCAAGGTCGGCACCGCCGCCGCACCAGCTTTGATTCGTTATCCTACTACCAGACATGTCGACAAATGCCTCATAGCAACACACCGGAATCGAATCGGAAGCAGAGTTATTCCACGTCGCCGCCACCATAATCATCAATTCAGAAGCAATGGAAGGAAGACAACACAACCCTAAGCTAACTACGTGCCATCGATGAGTCGATAAAGCCCCCCTCTCCTGTCACTGGAGCATCCAGCAAAGAGAGGAGGAACCCCTCGACTCGCTGGCGGAGGACGCTGGCACCCGAGTTGCCTTTGGTTTCGCCTCTGTTGCTGGGAGGGGAAAGAGAAAAAAAGGTTTTAGCACTGCTGCCGTTGGTCATTATTTTTGTAGTATGCGGTTCGCAAAACACACAAAAGATCACTACATTAAGATGAAAGGAGTATAATACAAGACTTGTTTGTGAGTATAGCAGCCCGTGATCATTTTTTTCCATTGTAATACATGTTTCATTTATATCATAAGTATAACAGTACAAGTCATATACATATGAATCTGGCAAAACTGAAAAGAAAGAAGAAAGCTAGCATTTACACAAAGGAACACTAGCCAAGAAATAAAATTACAAATAAGACTGAAAAATCCTCTGAGTTTGACACTGACGTCTATCACCTACCTCTGGCACCACCACTGCAACCACCAAAGGAAAAAAAGTGACGGATCACCTCTACACCTTAGTTCGACGCGGCTCCAACACTAATAAAATATGAAACTTTGCGGAATTTCAAGGTGGCTCGCCAAAGATGAAATCATTACCATACGAATCAGACCATGGCAGTACCCCAGACACGCCATCGAACTTCAGATCTGCACCCCTACATGACTAAGACGTCGGAGGAGAAAATCATACCTGTCATCCACGAACCATGAACCTAGTAGACGATTCACCATCTTCCAGATGCCGCTAATGCATACCACAATCCGCATCCGCTCCTGGACTACATCCCAAGCTCCGCGACAACGCTGGAGCAAACACCATCGCAACGGCAGAACCCGATGACACATGTCCACAACGAGGATGCTGCCCCCACACCATCCTTGCTTGAATAGACAGGTTTTCAAATCCATCCCCAACCATAGGACCGATCACATCATCAGAGTGGGATCTAAAGAATTTAATTTCAGCACCGCCTTTGCCGCCACCGAAGCCACGACGATAAACAACCTAAAAACTAAAACTATGAGAGACTAAAAACTATCCATACGTGTGGGTCTGGTGAGTAGCCTATGAACTTTGCTCAGCTCCGCCTGAACTAGCCTAATTTTTTTGTATGTGATGACTTTGTCGACTGAATCCAACTTATCCAAGTTACGTACATAGTACTTAGGGCATCTCCAATTTTGACCCTCAAACCTCCTGCAACCGTCCAGGCCGCACAGTCCGGATGTGTTTTGCCATCCAATGCGGCACTGCATTGATCCGCAGGTTGGTCCGGACGTGCTTTTTCCCACAAATCAAAAACAAAGTGAGGGGGGTGTTTTGTGGGCGTCCAGACCGCTGCCGCATCCGCATCTGGAAACCGTGGCCCACCCAAAAACCCTCCTCCCCCGCTTGTGCGCGTTGCCACCCGACGACATATTCCCACATACATGTCGCTGCAGAGCGGCCGGTCCGCATTGATGTCGACCTAGAATAGACGCAGCGAGAGAGTGCTACCCGCTTCAGGCCCGGCTGAACACGCCTCCTCACCGCATTCAATGGCTACAGACTGTATGCCTGCCTCCATTAAACCCGCGTGTGTGCCGAGAAACCTACTCTGGTCACACGTCCATTTGCGAGCCAACTGACATTAAACACAACGTCGCAACGATGCCAGATGCCGGGAAAAAATCCCAACACACCTCAGCTCCCCATCTCCTCCTTGCACCATTTTCTCCAGACTTTCCATAGCATCTGGTGAGCAAGAAGAGGAGTTCTCCAACATAAAAGCCAACTAGATGGCCCGCCGGATACCAGCCATCCAACACTCTCCTTCACCTCCCTCGCCGCTCCAGGCCAACTCGCGGTGGCGGCCACTCCAAGCCGGCCTGTGGTTCAGCAGCTCGCCGCTCCAAGCCAACTCGCCGAGTAGTGGCTAGTTGCTACAGGCCGACACGCGAGGGAGCACAACGACACGAGCATCGTGGCTGCCGTGGATGAGGCCATGTCATACCGCTCCTCCCATGCATGTGACTGTGCCATCCGTCATCAACTTCCACGGACCGGCGCCCTGTCGGCTTTGCGAAGATAGACATGGCAGTGATCCGCACGTTCGTGCCCGCCACCATCATCGAGAAAAAAATGAACATGGGAGGCCACCGCCGCGTTGTCGCCGACGTGCATAGCCGGTGTCTTGCCGGCTTCGCAGGCCACCGTTGTCCCCCGCCACAAAAACCAACTCTGATCCGTTCTTCACGGAAGTGGAGGGAACCACTCCCCTCCAGTTGAGGTATATCCCTCCCGAGCCACTCCGATGGGCAGCCTAGCCATACATGGAGTCTACTCTTGCCCTTTGCATTGAATCATATACCTTCGAGGCTCACGGTAGTCCGATCAGCAGGCTGCTGGACATGCGGAAGACAATGGAGATCCGCCGCGACCTGCCGTAGACTAGTTTAGGGTATCCATGTCGTGACAATGGAGATCAACCGACGATGACAGTAGGCTAGTTTTATTACCTCAGCTCGGTATAGTTTTTAGTTAAAATATGTCCGAAGTGTAAATGCTTTGATCCGATTTGTATGAATATGATCCGGTTTGCATGAAGTTTTTCGGGTTTGTTTAAATCCGCTTTGAATTGTCTGCGAGTAACATTGGTGTAACATCCCAAATTTTCAATTTGGAATGTTATACATTAGATCATCATTGCATATCATATTTTATTTTGCATTTTGGTTGATCCTAGAAATTCTACGCAACTCAATGACCCACGGAGAGAGTTGCGGATTTCGTTATTTTCATTTTTGAGTTCTCTCAAATTTTGAGAATAGGATCATTTGATTTTATTTATTTTATCATCAGTTATTTCTATTACAAAAATATGAGAAAGGGAATAAAATGACTTTCCCAAAATAAAGAAATATTGAGGATTTAATAATAAAATCAAATAAGATTTTATTTCGGAGTTTTTCGGTGTTTTATTTGAATTTAGGAAAAAAGTGCGTTTTTCAAAATTGCATTTAGGTCCCAAATAAATGTTCACCTTGTGCGGCTTGATTTTAGAAGCCCGCGAAAATTTATTTCGGAATTTTTGGAGTCCGTTTAGTATTTATTTTTATTTTTCTTCCGAGCGGAATAATAAAAAAAACGAACCGACTTAACGGGCCATGTCCGACCTGAACATCGACCGGGAGGCCTTTATAAGCCGAGGCCCGACCCCGGGGGAAACCCTAAAGCGCCCTAAGCCGCCGCCGCCCTAAGAAGCCGACGACAACGACGTCCGCCGCCGCCGTCGCCGGATCTCGCCGCCGAGGTTCGTCGCGCCTCGTTTTCCGTGCCAAAAAAAAGAGAAAAAAAATCGGCGTTCGTCATTTTTCTTTTTCTCGAATTAAATCCGCGATTTTTCTGATCGTGATTCCCGATCCGATTTTCGTTTTAGTTTAACTTTTCGCTCGTTTATCGAAATCAGGCGATTCAAGCGCCTAGAGATTCGTCTCGGAACCCTCTATCCGTTTAACCAACTTAAACAAGTTTTTGCTACTGTAAAATTTTCCCTAGATCCAGATTACTAGAACGAAGTTGTTTTCTTTCGCCGTTTGACTTTCGTTGCTTCGTTCGATTTGATTCTTTTTGCCAACCGGAGTTTTTAAGTTGAACCTTCTGGTTAGATCTCTTATTTGAGTTTTAATTGTGCATTAGATGAGTAATTATTATATGCTTGTTTGTTTGTCTGCGATAGAATACCCGGAGTGCGCCGCCTGTTACTTCGAATCATTAGGTTTCGCGGATCATCAGCAAGGCAAATAACACTTTGACCATACCTTTTCTACTACCCAGTTTTATTGCATTAGATCAATCCTCACACATTGCATGATTAGGATCTAATTAAATTGTGGGATGGGAAGTAGATGAGGTAGTACCTATTACCTGTTTATTATCAAACCTTTGGGAGTTGCTTCTACATTTGCTTATTATGTCATGCTATGCTAGTAGACGTGGATTGGGTGAGTGATATCCATGACAGATGTGAGATTGTTAATTAATGGTTTATCTAAGGTGGCAACTCAAACACACATCTGGGTGGATTGAGGCACCTGGGTATTCCAGAACTTGCCTGTTTTCTTTTGGACCGCCACCCAGGCTCAAAGGGATCATGAGACTATTCATACTAGAAACTTTCGTGTGCAGCCACAAGCTATTATGGGCTCTAGCATAGTTGACTAAGTTGTGCGAACTCTTAAAGTGGTAGACTAGCAGATGTAGGGGGTGTAGGTGGTACGGTCTACCCGATCGTAAGGTGCTAGCGCTTCTGAAAGACTATGTCTCGGTCATCCGTCTTCTCAAACACCATGTAGTGCGAGAAACCAAACGGAGGCGATCGAGTCTTGTGGGGAAAAATGCGCAAACCTCTGCAGAGTGTAATAAACTAATCATGGTTAGTCGTGTCCCCTGTTATGGACATCTTGAGTATCTAGTACCTGGATTTTCATGTGAATCTCAACATGTTACTCTAAAATTAATTTTGTTGGGCTATGTTTAATGATGATGCTTAATTGGGATTGAGAATGCTGTCAACCATTCTCAATGTTTAACAACCACCATGATAGTTAAATAAATTTATTCCTTTGAAGTAGGGAAAAATTGGCTTTACGCAAAACTGTAATCATAGAGCTTTCTACCAGCCAAATATGCATATAGAATAGCTGTTTCATTCCATTACTCTCTATGTGTTACATTGCCAGCATATTCCATGTGCTGACCCATTTCAGGCTGCAACGTTAATGTTGCAGACTTTTCAGATGATGATTAAGGAGTTTTTAGGTCGTGGTTCTATACTCAGTGATGCCGTTGGAGTTGATGGACTCACTTATCTTCCAAGCCTTCCGCTGTTATCGTTATTAGATGGCCTTAAGTCATATTTATTGTAATAAGTTCTCTTATGAGACACTCGATGTAATAAGTGTGTGATTGCTACTCTGCTATAAATCCTCTGAGTACTGTGTGGTGTCAGCATTACTGATCCAGGGATGACACCAGAGCACAGAGATCAGACCGTTTGAGGTCTGGTCGCTACAGAGATGGTATTAGAGCACACGCTGACTGTAGGACACGACCACTAAGCACAAGACCTAGATCACTATTCACTCTCTTCTCTCCTGACTTCTCATCTTTTCTACTCTTTAGGATGGCGGATGCAAGGAACAAGTTCACACAACCGGATGAAGATACACCCTTTGGACGACACTTGAAGGAAGTCACTAGATACCTGAACATAGGAGTACCAAGTTTCACGGGAACCTACAACGCCACTTTACCTGAAGAAGAGCGCTGGATGATTCAAGTTCAAGTTCCAGGAAGGACGTTCATGCCAGTCACTGAGCCCATAGAGTTTTCTTTTAGTGCACCAACTTGGAGTCTAGGAAAGAGCATGGCAGCTCACATCGCCATGGGACGCATTGGAGAAGTCTACCGCAAGGATCTCAAGGATACTATCTACCAGATTTGTGGGCGCCGAGATGAACACTGGGAGATGATCAGCACCAGGAAGGATAGATCAATTGCAGCTTTTATCCAGGAGCTAAACCAGCACATTCGACGACAGGAGAACCAGATGTGCGCCGACATGATAGATCTGAAAAAGGCTAAGACTAGAATCAAGGAATTGGAAGAAGAACTCAAGGCTACGCGTGAAGATTATGAAGAAGAAATTGAAGTATTGGTGGAGAAGAATGACGACCTGATCAAGAAGATTGGAATATTTATGGGAGGCTCTACGCCAGTAGAAGAAGACGAAGAACCCAATGAGATTAGCCCGGAAGACTACATCATCATCGACGGCACCGACTTGGAAGCAGATAGTTGCGATGATGACTATGTTGATGAAGCCGGAGCAGATATCATGGAGTCAACGACCGTAGAATATTTCTAGTAGACCACCTCATTAGTAGTAGTAGTCCACCATGTAAATATAGTAGTCCGAGCACTTTTGCGATAGTTAGATCGATTCTATGCCTTTGTTTGATTGATTGAAGTGAATTGTTTGCTTTTGCCTCATGTGCATATGGGTAGTGTTTTCTCTTTAGACCCCCTCTATTCTTATATCTCATCTTTTCTAAACCCTCAGATGCCTTCGAGACGTGACCCCGGATTTGCCTTTCCACCGGAGCTCACCCAGTTGATCCAGCAGCCCTTAGGTCACCCATGTTAGTAACCTCGCCCGGAGCAGAGTATGTGGCTAGTCTATGGTGTGATCGGTTATCATTAAGGATTGGTAACTATGTTTTTCCCTCAGACCTAATAGTATTGGAATCTCAAGGATTGGATGTGATATTAGGCATGGATTGGTTATCAAAGTATGAAGGGAATATAGAATGTGCTAGTAAGTCAATTTTGCTTACCACCCTAGAAGGGAGAAGGATCAAGTATGTATCCCGGCATGTGCCAAAGAGGACTCAAGTAAATTGCCTAACAGGAGTTGTGCAGGAGGAAGTACCAGTGGTAAGGGATTTCCCTGATGTATTTCCGAAAGAGTTGCCAGGCATGCCACCGGATAGAGATATTGAGTTTTTGATTGAGCTATTGCCAGGCACGGGGCCAATATCAAAGAGACCATATAGGATGCCAGCAAAGGATTTGGTGAAAATTAAGAAGCAGATTAAGGAGTTACTGGATAAGGGATATATTCGCCCAAGTTCTTCGCCTTGGAGATCGCCAGTACTTCTAGTGGAGAAGAAGGATGGATCGTTAAGGATGGTTGTTGATTCCCGAGGATTGAATGAAGTAACGATCAAGAACAAATACCCGCTACCAATGATCAACGATCTGTTTGATCGATTGCAAGGAGTTAAGGTATTTTCCAAGATCGATCTGCGATCAGGATACCACCAGTTGAAGATTCGAGAACAGGATATTCCGAAGATAGCTTTTACCACCAGGTATGGGCTGTATGAGTACACCGTTATGTCATTTGGTCTGACTAACGCACCTGCCTATTTTATGAACATGATGAACAAAGTGTTTATGGAGTTTTTGGATAAGTTTGTTGTAGTGTTCATTGATGATATCCTGGTTTATTCGAAGAATGAAGAGGAGCATAAGGAGCATTTGCGTTTGGTACTTGGAAAGCTCAGAGAACATCAATTATATGCCAAGTTCAGCAAATGTGAGTTTTGGTTGAACGAAGTAGGATTCCTCGGACACGTTATATCAGGAGAAGGTATAGCAGTAGATCCCGCTAAAGTTGAAACCGTGACCAAGTGGGAAGCCCCAACAACAGTTGGAGAGATTCGGAGTTTTCTTGGACTCGCAGGATACTACCGGAGATTTATTGAGAATTTCTCAAAGATTGCGAAGCCTATGACTGAGTTGTTGAAGAAGGATACCAAGTTCATATGGACAGAGGAATGTGAGGCTAGTCTCCAGGAGTTGAAGAAACGCTTAGTTACCTCACCAGTATTGATCTTGCCAGACTAGACCAAGGATTATGAGGTGTATTGCGACGCTTCACGTCGAGGACTTGGAGCAGTGCTTATGCAGGAAGGGAGAGTTGTTTCATATGCCTCAAGACAACTGAAGCCTCATGAGTTGAATTATGCCACGCATGATTTGGAGTTAGCAGCCGTAGTGCATGCATTGAAAACATGGAGACATTTTCTGATTGGAAATCATTGTGAGGTGTACACGGATCATAAGAGTTTGAAGTACATTTTCACACAGAAGGAGTTGAATCTCAGACAAAGGAGATGGTTGGAGCTTATTAAGCATTATGATATGAAATTGCATTATCATCCCGAAAAGGCTAATGTAGTAGCTGACGCATTAAGCCGTAAGAGCCATGTCAATACATTAATGATGGGAGAAATACCCATAGAGTTAGCAGAAAATCTTCGTGAACTATGTTTGGAAATAGTTCCGAAAGGCTATGTAGCAGCATTGGAGATTCAGTCAACTTTGATGGATAGAATCAGAGAAGCTCAGAAAGCTGACAAAGAGATTGCTACTATAAAGGAGAAACTCAATAAAGGAAAAGCTAAAGGATTTCGCGAGGATGAGAACGACACCCTATGGTTTGAAGACCGCGTTTACGTGCCCAATGACCCGGAGATCAGGAAGTTGATACTGCAAGAGGCACACGACTCACCGTATTTAATTCATTCAGGAAATACCAAGATGTATTTGGATTTGAAGGATATTTTCTGGTGGACCGGAATGAAGAAGGATATTGCGGAGTATGTAGCAGTTTGTGATGTATGCCAGAGAGTAAAGGCAGAGCATCAGAAGCCAGCAGGATTGTTACAACCATTGCCGATACCCGAATGGAAGTGGGATAAGCTAGGTATGGATTTTATCACGGGATTGCCCAGGACCCGTTCAGGCTATGACTCGATTTGGGTTGTAGTTGATCGATTGACGAAAGTAGCTCATTTCATCCCAGTAAAGACCACTTATACCAGTGCTAAGTTGGCAAAGATATACATGACCAGAATAGTATGTCTGCATGGAGTTCCGAGGAGTATCGTATCAGATAGAGAAACCCAATTTACCTCAAAGTTCTGGAAGCAGTTGCACGAAACTTTGGGTACCAGGCTAGAATTCAGTACAGCTTTTCATCCACAGACAGATGAACAGACCGAGAGAGTCAATCAGATTTTGGAGGATATGCTGAGAGCTTGTGCGCTAGATTATGGATCTAGTTGGGACGATAATTTGCCATATGCAGAGTTCTCTTACAACAACAGTTACCAAACCAGTTTGAAGATGGCCCCTTTCGAAGCTTTGTACGGAAGGAGCTTCAGGACACCGCTGTCATGGGACAAAGTTGGAGACCGCCAGTTGTTTGGACCTGACTTGATTAAAGAGTCTGAACAGAAGGTGAAATTGATTCGCGATAGGCTCAAGGTAGCCCAGTCCAGACAGAAGAGTTATGCGGATTCTAAATGCAAGGAGACACGAAGTTGGAGATAGAGCTTATCTTCGAGTATCTCCACTTCGAGGAACAAAGCGTTTTGGAGTTAAAGGGAAGTTAGCACCACGATTTGTAGGACCCTATCGAGTTTTGGAACGTATGGGAGAAGTAGCCTACAAGTTGGAATTGCCCGAAGGATTGTCAGGAGTACATGATGTGTTCCACGTTTCTCAGTTAAAGAAATGTCACGCGAAGATGGCTGATATACCGTTGAGAGACACAGTGCCTTTGGAAACTATTCAGTTGGATAACGATTTGACCTACGAGAAGAAACTAGTCAAGATTCTCGAGTTTGCCAGCCGAGTTACTCGCAGCAAGGTTATCAAGTTTTGCAAAGTTCAGTGGAGTCACCACACAGAGGATGAAGCCACCTGGGAGCGAGAGGAAGATTTGCTCAAAAACCACCCTCACCTATTTTCTAGCCAACCCGAATCTCGAGGGCGAGATTCATCTTAAGGGGGGTAGGTTTGTAACATCCCAAATTTTCAATTTGGAATGTTATACATTACATCATCATTGCATATCATATTTTATTTTGCATTTTGGTTGATCCTAGAAATTCTACGCAACTCAATGACCCACGGAGAGAGTTGGGGATTTCATTATTTTCATTTTTGAGTTCTCTCAAATTTTGAGAATAGGATTATTTGATTTTATTTATTTTATCATCAATTATTTCTATTACAAAAATATGAGAGAGGGAATAAAATGACTTTCCCAAAATAAAGAAATATTGAGGATTTGATAATAAAATCAAATAAGATTTTATTTCGGTGTTTTATTTGAATTTAGGAAAAAAAATGTGTTTTTCAAAATTGCATTTAGGTCCCAAATAAATGTTCACCTTGTGCGGCTTGATTTTAGAAGCCCGTGAAAATTTATTTCGGAATTTTTGGAGTCCGTTTAGTATTTCTTTTTATTTTTTGGGCCTTAACGGAATAATAAAAAAACGACTTAACGGGCCGTGCCCGACCTGGACACCGACCGGGAGGCCTTTATAAGCCGAGGCCCGGCCCCGGGGGAAACCCTAAAGCGCCCTAAGCCGCCGCCGCCCTAAGAAGCCGTCGACGACGTCCGCCGCCGCCGTCGCCGGATCTCGCCGCCGAGGTTCGTCGCGCCTCGTTTTCCGTGCCGAAAAAAAGAGGAAAAAAAATTCGACGTTCGTCATTTTCTTTTTCTCGGATTAAATCCATGATTTTTCTGATCGCGATTCCTGATCCGATTTTCGTTTTAGTTTAACTTTTCGCTCGTTTATCGGAATCAAGCGATTCAAGCGCCTAGAGATTCGTCTCGAAACCCTCTATCCGTTTAACCAACTTAAACAAGTTTTTGCTACTGTAAAATTTGCCCTAGATCCAGATTACTAGAACGAAGTTGTTTTCTTTCGCCGTTTGATTTTCGTTGCTTCGTTCGATTTGATTCTTTTTGCCAACCGGAATTCTTAAGTTGAACCTTCTGGTTAGATCTCTTATTTGAGTTTTACCTGTGCATTAGATGAGTACTTACTGTATGCTTGTTTGTTTGTCTGCGATAGAATACCCGGAGTGCGCCGCCTGTTACTTTGAATCGTTAGGTTTCGCGGATCATCAACACGGCAAGTAACACTTTGATCATACCTTTTCTACTACCCTGTTTTATTGCATTAGATCAATCCTCACACATTGCATGATTAGGATCTAATTAAATTGTGGGATGGGAAGTAGATGAGGTAGTACCTATTACCTGTTTATTATCAAACCTTTGGGAGTTACTTCTACGTTTGCTTATTATGACATGCTATGCTAGTAGACGTGGATTGGGTGAGTGATATCCATGACAGATGTGAGATTGTTAATTAATGGTTTATCTAAGGTGGCAATTTAAACACACATCTGGGTGGATTGAGGCACCTGGGTATTCCAGGACTTGCATGTTTTCTTTTGGACCGCCACCCAGGCTCAAAGGGATCATGAGACTATTCATACTAGAAACTTCCGTGTGCAGCCACAAGCTATTATGGGCTCTAGCATAGTTGACTAAGTTGTGCAAACTCTTACAGTGGTAGACTAGCAGATGTAGGGGATGTAGGTGGTACGGTCTACCCGATCGTAAGGTGCTAGCGCTTCTGAAAGATTATGTCTCGGTCATCCGTCTTCTCAAACACCATGTAGTGCGAGAAACCAAACGGAGGCGATCGAGTCTTGTGGGGAAAAGTGCGCAAACCTCTACAAAGTGTAATAAACTAATCATGGTTAGCCGTGTCCCCGGTTATGGACATCTTGAGTATCTAGTACCTGGATTTTCATGTGAATCTCAACATGTTACTCTAAAATTAATTTTATTGTGCTATGTTTAATGATGATGCTTAATTGGGATTGAGAATGCTGTCAACAATTCTCAATGTTTAACAACCATCATGATAGTTAAATAAATTTATTCCTTTGAAGTAGGGAAAATTTGGCTTTACGCAAAACTGTAACCATAGAGCTTTCCACCAGCCAAATATGCATATAGAATAGTTGTTTCATTCCATTACTCTCTATGTGTTACATTGCCAGCATATTCCATGTGCTGACCCGTTTCGGGCTGCAACGTTAATGTTGCAGACTTTTCAGACGACGATTAAGGAGTTTTTAGGTCGTGGTTCTATACTCAGTGATGTCGTTGGAGTTAACGGACTCACTTATCTTCCAAGCCTTCCGCTATTATCGTTATTAGATGGCCTTAAGCCATATTTATTGTAATTAGTTCTCTTATGAGACACTCGATGTAATAAGTGTGTGATTGCTACTCTGTTATAAATCCTCCGAGTACTGTGTGGTGTCAGCATTACTGATCCAGGGATGACACCGGAGCACAGAGATCAGACCGTTTGAGGTCTGGTCGCTACAATTGGATGGTCTGCTCCCTCATCCGTGTCCGCGGATTGGTCTCCTCTGTCTGATACAGGAGCAATAATCCTAGATGTACGGGGTTTTTACGCGTCTATTACAGACCCACTCTCGCTAATTTGCTCCCCCCAATTTCGGGAGGTGGGCCTTTCCCGCTAATCCTAAGCCAATGTATTTTCTCCACATCACTCCGTACGACGAACTATGTAAGGAAAGCCCATAGCTCTAGCATCACTGGGTTAGGAGACGCTATTAGGCCAACTCCAACGCAGACCACCAAATGGTCCGGCCGCGTCCGTTTGGGCCCAAATGGACAGACGAGCCGGCCCAACACGCAACCCCATCCTTACATCGTGTTCGTTTTTTGTCCCGCTCGACGCATTCCAGGCGCATAGTTGAGCGAGCTTTGCGGTCGCGCGGACAACGAACGGACGGGCAGGCGGCGTCTCGGCGTCCACCTCGGGCCCACGTGTCGGCCGTCCAACTACCTCCCATCGCCCCTAGTCAATGCGCAAGGCTGGTTGGGCCCGCAATTCAGCCAGCCAGACAGCCCCCGACCACGTCCTTTTTTATGGCGAAGCCATGGACTTCCATTGCCACTTCCACTTCCCCGTCCCCATCCACTTCCCCACCATTGTCCCCTCCATTGGAGACAACAAAGCCTAGCCGCCTCCCACCTTGCTCCCCGCGGGCCACGGGGTTCTGGAAGTGGCACCCCGGCAAGAAGTGCAAGCACGACCGCCAGGCGGGGTCGTCGTCCGCCTCGTCCGGAAGCGGGGCCAGCCACGCCACCTCTTTGGCCTCCTTCTTCATCTTCGTGCCGGCGGCTATGCCACGCTTCCGGTCCTACGTCAAGGTTGAAGTGTGCCCCCGCTACCGGAAGACCGACACACTGCTGACGTGGTCAGATGCTCACCTCCCCAATGGGTGGCATCTGAGCCCGGATCGAGTGCCCATTCCCCCCGTCCCGGTGACCGGCCGTGCCCACCTCCAGGAGATCGCCCGCCTCGCGCCAGGAATCTGCGTGAGCTCCTCTCCGACCTCAGGTATGACGTCGACTCGCCTCTTTGGGACACATGGTTCCAGGACGAGCGCGACATGCGTCGACAAATTTTTTTTGCCGGCCGTGGTCGTAGCCCGCCCCGTGTGCCCCAGAGTGCGTCCCGTGCCCCTCGTGCGCACGCACCGAGCCCGCCAAGAGTGAGCGGCCGCACGCGGGTGCTTGGCCTGACGCCGATGTCGTCTTCCTCCCCGTCGCCACCACCCCCGCAACCTCCCGCCATGACAGTCAAGGAGGAGGAGTGATTCCTTCAGGCCGTCATGGAGGACTTCGAGCAGGAGTACAAGCGCCAACAGGAGGAGGAGTGGGAGGGCCTCAAGGAGATGCTCGAGCTGTCGGCCTCCGATGACGTGTACGTGCTGGAGGTGGACGTCAAGCAGGAGGTCAAGGAGGAGTCCACGAAGGAACGTGCATGGGCGCCGTGGTCACCACCAGCCACACCGCGCCCCCACCGCCCCCTCCACCTGCACAGCACGCGCCCGGCCCGTACTGTTGCCCGACGCCCCCACCGTACATCGACCTGACAAGCTACGACGAGGTTGGTGGCGCCTGAAGACGGCGGCTGCGACGGCTTCTGCGGCGCGCGGAGCGGCCGCATTATCTTTATAAGTTTTTTAATTTTATCTTAAGTACTCTACATTGGCCGTGACGATGGTGGACTGTGTAATTATATTTTTATGTTTAAGCTATTCTACAATGATTTTTTTTCGTTTTTTCATGCCTTTTGTGGGTTTTTTTATGTCCCGCACGAACAAATTGGGGCGCGGCCACGTGTTGGGTGCCCTCGACACAAGGCCGGCTCAAACCGGACATGGAAGTCCTTTTACCCATCCCATATGGAGCAAATCCGGATCAAACAGATGTCCGTTTGAGATCGCGCGTTCGAGTTGGCCTCACTGCTCAGCTAGCGCACTTGTTGGTACTTGTTGGTCCTGTTTCAATAGCCGGACATCTAGTAGTTGTCAGCACTCAGCAGGTAGCTGTTTTTTCTTTTGTTCGTACAGCAAGTTGATTTGAAACACATAGAACGTGGTGATGTCATAGTTGACAGGAAAAACGTCAGCCAACGAGGAGCGATGGCACGCATGTCTTTGGACCCATTCATATCCGAGCATCAAACATACAACGCTGTGTCTGACACAAAAACTAACTCAAAATATTCATCATAGAACTCCAAGACTCAAATTGCTCAACTAGAGACAGGCACGAGCGATGCCACCAATTCTGCATGAGAATTCTGCATCGGGCATGTACATACATCTGCAAACTAAGCTAGGACGAACTGAAAACCACAACTACACCGCGCGTACGATCGATCCTGAAGACCTGAACTAGCAAGCTACTACAACGAACACCTTTAGCTTGGTTCTCTCTCTCACGCCTCGCCGAAGACGGCCTCCCAGACGTCCTCGAAGGCGGCGATGATTGCCGGGTGGTGCTCCGGCGAGTTGAGCGAGAGGTACGACTCCAGGAGCTCCTCCATCTTCCCCACGCTGGCGATACGACGCTCCACGACCATCTCCACCATCGAGCTCCGGAAGTCTGCGTATGGATTGCTCGATCGCTTCACCACCGCCATGCCCACGCCAATGGCTCCGGTTTCTTCCACGAGCATCTTCTTGATCGCATTCGCATCCTCCTCTCTTTTGCTGTTCTTGCAGTGGCGGTGCTTCGTCGCCAAGTTAACCCGCGGTTGCAAGGCATCGGGTGGGTCCCTGGCACTTGGCAACGCGCGCCGGGGCGCTCTGCGGGGCGCGTTCCGGTGGCTCTTCCTGGAGGCATTGGCACTGTTGGTGTGGTAAAACTCGGAGGTCGAGTCGGAGGAGAAGCTGAGGGACGAGAAGAGCGTCGTCGTCTCGGCATCCTCGCCGCTTTCGTCGTCGGTCGCGGTGGACGAAGAGCAGCTGTACGGCACGGAGTTCATCCGCGGCCGCCGCAGACGCCGACAAGAGGAGTTTGAGCGATGCCGCCTTGACACCGACCTAGAGCGTGCACCCGTGCTCTTCTTTGCATCGTTCGTCTGCACCGATGGCGGCAGGAGAGGAACAATGGAGTGAACAGGACGGCGACCGGAGACCCTACCTGGGTAGTCGACGGAGGCGTGGACGACCGACGCGCTGCGATGACGGTGGCGGCTGCCTTCCACAAGGTTGGGCCTCTGATAGGTGCAGTTGGTGCACAAGTCAGGGGAATGTCGTGGCTCTTGGTGGGGGTTGGTGCCGGCCTTATCGAGGCTAACGAAGGCCGTGGCCGGGGTGGTTGTGGTCTTGGTGGCGTTGGTGATGCAAGAAGAACGCACGAGGAGCTGTGCGAGTTTCTGCTTCAGGCGGACTCCGGCGCCAACGCCGGTGCGGCACTGGGGGCTTTCGTCCATGAATGGTGTGCGCAGTGTGTGTATGGTTGATCTCGGGAGATAGAAATAAAGCAAGGAGGAGAAGAGAGAGGGGTGTCTGGTTTCGGACACTGGTTTTTGGTTTATAGTCTCAGGCTCTCAGCCGTGGCTTTGAGTGTGAGGCTTCAAGTGAGAGGGGTTAAGAACCTGAGGAAGCAAGTGGGCAGAATCTGGCGACATTAGCCATGTGTAAGGTGTACGGGACTGTGGGCACGGGCTCAACATTTGGTTGGCCGCCGACGGATGTAAACGTAAGCAAGTTTGTCACGTTCTCCATTCTAGTCGTGTGACTAATTTCTTTTTTTAGGTATATATATGCACAGGCGGTGCTGCACGCATGTTTACTTTAGCGCATGCACTTGAAAAGTACAAACACTTACCTCAACCGTGTAATACGATGCACCCGCTGTCTAGATGTTAACTGCGGTAACGTGACATTCCAAGTTTGTTTTGAACCATTAACTCTACCGCAAAGTTATTTTGCGCTCTAGCGGTATCTACCGGTACATCTGGCACCACACACTTGTTTAAAAATTCGAACTAATCCATACCCCACTATCATGTATATTTATATTGTCTAGCACATATGTTCGTGCGTTGCAACGGGAAAAATAATAATATACATTTAAAGTTAATGAGAATTATATGTGCAAACAAAACCTTATGTGCATGAAAAAGGAACATTTAGCTTCTCAATTTCGCCAGGTGTAACTATTTTTTCATTCATTGATCGAAGGAATTTAAGAGTTTTGTTACGTCATCGTACGCCAGAGAAGGCTCGTGAATTATTCAATCTATTTTTTTTCAATCAAGGAGATTTTAAGGTATGAAGTTTTTTAATATTGTAGAAAACATGAACCATTCTTTAAATCCTGAATAGTTTTTATGAAAATTATGTCCACTTTTAGAAAAATGCGAACAAAATTTGATAAAAGAACATGTTTTAAAACTCACAAATATTTTTTGAAAACACCAACTTTTTAATAAAAAAATAAACATTATTTGAATTTGTGAACATTTTTTTAGAACGAGAACGTGTGTTGTAAATTCATACATGTTCCAAATATGTGTATCTTTTAACATTATTTTGAATTGTGAAACAATAAAACCAGAATATTTGTTGAACTTGGAGCATTTTTTTAAAATGCCCTTCTATTTTTAGAAATCTCAAACAATTTTGAAAAACAATAAAGTTTCTGAAAAAATGGGAAACTTTTTTCAAGTGCCATTTTCAAAATAGCAACAAAATTTGGAATTCCGAACATTTTCTACATTTTTTTTGAAATTCCAATTTTTTTAGAATTTTGAATTTATGAAATAAATACTATAAGAAAAGTAAACTTGGAAGTGAAAAATGGACAGGGGAAGGAAAATAAAAATAGAAGTAAAACACATAAAAAAAAGAAAATGGGCCAGCCCATTATTGGTTCTCTTGTTGTTTCATCTATTCACCTTCGAAAAAAAGAAACGCACCTTGCTTTATTAGTACCACCACGGATAGAAAAAATTCTTTTCGGTGGTGAATAGATGAAACAATAACGAAACGCACCTTGCTTTATTAGTAGGTAATATGTAGATATAGATATAGATTTCTTATCCGTTCGTATCTTCATATGAGAGAGAGAGAGAGATCGGGCGAGCGAGGGGTGCGGTGGGGCGATCGGCCCGTGGGGTCTTGCGCGCGCGGAAGTGGCGGGTGGGCCAGGCCGGCCGGATCCCCCTTTTTTAAACAGAACTCGCTTTCTATATATTTTTTATAGAAACATTAAAACACTAAAAAGATAAAGGAAAAAATTCTAAAAATCCCAGAAAAATTCACTTAATTATATGGTATTATATATGACCTTGTGAACTTTTATCTGGCCTAAAATGCAACTTTTTATAAAAATAATAATTTTTGCTATGCTAATAAAATTTGTATCAAAATAATTTGCAAATAAAATCAAATAAATAAATTTTGATTTCAAATTCAGTTTCCAATATTTCCCTTCTGTTTTTGAAGAAGACCTTTTATCTTTTATCTTTTTTTGAAATAATGGAAGTGAATTTTGGATGAGACCAAATTTGATCCTAATTCCAAATTTTGAAATTTCAAAAATGGATTTAGGGAAACTTCCAACTCTCTGTTTTTGGTCCTTGAGTTGCTCAAATTCCCTTGGATCTGATTCAAATGAAAACTAGTGGAGGCAAAAATGCATAAATCATGGATGCATATGAATGATCTATTTATAAGCATCCAAATTGAAAATTAGGATGTTACAAACCTACCCCCTTAAGATGAATCTCACCCTCGAGATTTGGGTTGGCTAGGGAAAAGGTGTGGGTGGTCCTGTCGGAGGTCTTCTTCTCATTCCCAGGTGGCTTCCTCCTCGGTATGGTGACTCCACTCGACCTTGCAAAACTTGATGACCTTGTTGCGGGAAACTCTGTTGGCAAACTCGAGAATCTTGACGGGTTTCTCGTCATAAGTCAGGTCACTCTTCAACTGAATTGCCTCCAGTGGCACTGTATCTCTCAAAGGAATATCAACCATCTCCGCGTGGCACTTCTTTACTTGCAAACGTGAAACACATCATGAACTCCTGACAAGGCTTCGGGTAATTCCAGTTGGTATGCAATTTCACCTTTGCGTTCCAAAACTCTGCATGGCCCTACAAATCGTGGTGCTAGCTTTCCTTTAACTCCAAACCATTTGAATCCTAGAAGAGGAGACACACGAAGATATGCTCTGTCTCTGACTTCTTAAGTTACTTCCTTGCATTTAACATCGGCATAACTCTTCTGCCTGGAGTGGGCTATCTTGAGTTTGTCACGGATCAGCTTGACCTTTTCCTCTGAATCTTGGATTAAATCTGGTTCGAATAATTTACGGTCTCCAACTCCATCCCACATCAACGGTGCCCTACACCTCCTTCCGTACAAAGCCTCAAAAGGGGCCATCTTCACACTGGTTTGATAGCTGTTGTTGTAAGAGAACTCTGCGTAAGGTAAATTATCATCCCAAATAGATCCATAATCTAGCGCACAAGCTCTCAACATGTCCTCTAGAATCTGATTGACTCTCTCTGTCCGCCCTTCTGTCTACGGATGAAATACTGAACTCTAGCCTATAACCCAAAGTTTCGTGTAACTAATTCCAATACTTTGAGGTAAACTGTGTTCCTATATCTGATACAATGGTCCTCGGAACTCCATGCAGACATACGATCATGGTCATACATATCTTGGCTAACTTAGCACTTGTATAGGTGGTTTTCACGGGGATGAAGTGAGCTACCTTGGTCAAGCGATCAACTATAACCCAGATGGACTCATAACCTGAACGAGTCCTGGGCAATCCTGTGATGAAATCCATGCCCAGTTTGTCCCATTTCCAATTGGGTATCGGTAAAGTCTTAAGTAATCCTGCTGGCTTCCGATGCTCTGCTTTGACTCTTTGACATGCGTCGCATATTGCTACATACTCTGCAATATCCTTCTTCATACATGTCCACCAGAAATTTCCTCCAAGTCTAAATACATCTTGGTGTTGCCTGTGTGTATCGGGTAAGGCGAATCATGAGCCTCCTGAAGAATCAACTTCCTGATCTCTGGGTCATTTGGCACGTAAATACGCTGCTCAAACCATAAGGTTCCGTGTTCATCCTCACGAAATCCTTCTGCCTTTCCTTGGTTCATTCTTTCCTTTATCTCCGCAATTCCTTTTTCCAACTTCTGGGCTTCTCGTGTCCTTCCTAATAAAGTGAACTAAATCTCTAGCGCTGCAATAAAACCTCGTGGAACTATCTCCAATGGGATATCTTTGAGATCGTCGGCTAACTCCTGAGGTAAACCTCCTGCTGTGACAGTATTAACATAGCTCTTGTGGCTCAAAGTATCTGCCACAACATTGGCTTTCCCTCAGTGATAATGTAAGCTCATGTCATAATGCTTTATGAGCTCCAACCATCTCCTCTACCTGATGTTTAACTCCTTCTGCACGAAGAACTCTTGTGATCCGTGTAAACATCACAACTATTTCCGATAAGAGAATGTCTGTAGGTCTTGAGGGCATGCACTACGGCTGCTAACTCCAAATCATGTGTGGCATAGTTCAACTCATGAGGTCGTAGCTGATGTGAGGTATAAGATACAACTCTTCCTTCCTACATAAGAACGCCTCCAAGTCCTTGACATGAAGCATCACAATATACTTGGAAGTCCTTGCGTATATTCGGAAGAATTAGCACTAGGGTTGTAACCAAACGTTTCATCAACTCCTGAAAACTGGCCTCATAATTATCGGTCCAATTAAAATTGGCGACTTCTTCAATAACTTCATCACGGGCTTCGCGATCTTGGAGAAATTCTCAATAAACCCTCGGTAATATCCTGCGAGTCCATGGAAACCGTGTATCTCTTCGATTGAGGTGGGTACCTTCCATTTGGTGACGGCTTCTACCTTGGAAGGGTCTACTGCTATTCCATCCCCTGATACAACATGTCCGAGAAATTCGACTTCCTTCAACCAAAACTCGCATTTGTTGTACTTGGCGTACAACTGATGTTCCCTGAGCTTCTCCAGAACTAAGCGCAAATGTTCCTCGTTTTCTTCCTCATTCTTTCGAGTAAACCAATATATAATCAATGAACACCACGAATTATGTATCCAAAACCTCCATGAATAAATTGTTCATCATGCTCATAAAATAGGTAGGGGCATTAGTCAAACCAAAAGACATGACCATATACTCATAAAGCCCATACCTCCTGGTAAAAGTGGTCTTGGGTATATCCTGATCTCGGATTTTCAACTGATGATATCCTGATCGAAGATCGATCTTGGAGAAAACTCTATCTCCTTGTAGCTGGTCAAACAAATTGTTGATCATCGTCAGAGGATATTTGTTCTTGACAGTCACCTTGTTCAACACACGATAATCTACAACCATTCTCAAGGATCCATCGGGATATTGGTCCGATGCCTGGCAATAACCCTGATTAAAAATTCTATGTCTCGGTCCGGTGGCATGTCTGGCAATTCCTCCGGGAATACATCAAGATAATCCTTCACGATGGGTACTTCCTCTTGTGGTTCTCCATCTGCTGTTGCTTGCCTTCAAGAATGATAGCCTTGTCAACCAATTCCTGGTAACTGTTAAAGGTAGCCATGTTCAACTAAAAACTTAGCTCATCATTCAGTCCCTCCAGAAATTTCTCCTATTTAGCGGCATCTGTGGCCACATCTCTTGGGGCATATCGGGCTAACTGGCTGAACTCATCCACATACTGAGCCACTGAATGGTTTCCTTGGCGTAGGTTGTGGAATTCCCTCTTCTTCAGACTCATGGCTCCAGATGAAACATGTGCGATGCAGAAAGCCTGCTCGAACTGATCCCATGTCACATTGGACATGGGGAAGGTGCTGGTGTAGTTATCCCACTACAAAGTTGTTGGTCCATCTAGTTGATGTGCGGCAAAGCGCACCTTCTCAGCATCAATGCATCCTGCGGTGGTTAGCTCCCTTATGATCTTGCGGAGACAGTCATCTGTGACAATCAGCTTGGTGCAGCTTGAAAACACTGAGGGGTTCAACCTCAAGAAGCGGGTAAGGTTGTCAACTGGAGGTGGTGGCGGTGGGTTGTTGTTGTTGTTGTTCTGGTTCTGGAGGAGCATCTGCATGAGTGCATTCTGGTTTTGGATCAACTGGGTAAGTTCCGGTGGAAAGTTGGATTCGGGGTCACGTCTCGGAGGCATCTGATGGGTTTAGACTGAGTGAGAAAATTAGAATATAATAGGGGCCTAATGAAAAAATCACACTACCCATATGCAAATGAGACAAATAAATTCCAAATCACACCATTCAATTTCAAACAAGATTCACATAATCGATCCTAAGATAACTATTACACCGAGTCTCACAAACGACATCTAACTAATCGAAAAAATCTAATTGGGAAATCAAAATACTAATATCTAAAATGACGATAGGCTAAAAGTTATGATCGATAGAAGACTCCATCATGTCATCATCATCATCGTCTTCGTTATCCTTGTCTTGGCTGATGAAACACCGATCAGATTCGTCCTCCTGAATGTTTTCTCCCTGATCCGGCTTTTCCTCGACTTCTTCCAGCTTCTTCTTCAGTTTCTCGTACCTTTTCAGTAGTACGTTGATTTCCTCTTCATATCCATTGCGAGTTGCCTTGAGTTCTTCTTCCAGCTCGATATTCCAGGTGATCAGCGTCCTGGTGTCCCATGCAACTGAGTCTCAAATGGCGGATGTGCTGCTTCGAATCCTGTATGTATGATGCTATCGAGTCATCTTCCCTGGTGTGGACCATTTCCCCTTGGTGATCCCGGCGTCTACATATCCTGTAGGTGGTATTTTCGAGGTCCTTGTGATACTCCTCACAAATGCGTCCAAAGGTGACATGTGCAGCAATAATCTTGCCTAAGCTCCAGGTTGGCGCATCCAAGTAGAAATCCATAGCCTCGGTGGTAACTCCAACAGTACTTCCAAGAACATGGATGTTAGTTCTCTAGCGTTTCTCCTCCAGCAAGGTCGCGGTGAAAGTTCCGGTGATGGTGGGCACGACGATGTTCAGGTACTTCACGATGTTCTCAAGACGTTGTCCGAAGGGCATGGTCTCGTCAAGCTGAGCAAACTTGGTCCTGGAGGTTGACATATATATTGTTGAAATAGAGAAGAATTAGAAATGAATAGAGAAGAGCATTAGACCAACGGATATATAGGAAAATTGTAAAATAAGATTGTTTTTCATCCTATGGTTTTTCCATTCCTAGTGGTCGCGTCCTAGAGTCAACCTGGCTCTCATACCATCTTATAGCAACCCGATCCACATGGATCAGAGTCTCTACGCTTAAGTGTCATCCCTATATTGGTATGCTCGCACACACAGTACTCGAGGAATTATAATAGAGTTCAGTCACACACTTTATTACATCGAGGTCCTCAAAACAGTATTTATTACATAAATATGGCTGAAGGCCATCTAAATAAAATAACAGCGAAAGCTTCGTAGGTAAATGAGTCCATCCAACTACACGGCAAAACTGAGTGCAGAACAACGACCTATCGCACCTCAATCCTCCTTGAAAAATTCCGCAACATGAGATGTTGTAGCCGTGTAGGCCAGCACATGGAATATGCAGGCAATTTCACACCATATAATAATGATGAAAAAGTCTATCTCTATATACATACTTGGCTGGTGGAGGCTCTAAGTTTAATTTTGCATAAAGCTAAATTTTTTCCTACAACAAACGAATTAATTTATTTACTAAATTTGTTGCCATTATTGAGATGGTTCCTCCAACTCAATCCCAAAATCCCCAAGTTATTAATAACCCAATTCATTAATTAAATAAATTGACGAGATCAACCAATAATTCACTTCTAGATACTCAAATTTATCCATAATTGGGGACACGACTAATCATGATTAGTTTATACATTCTCAAAGGTCTGTGCACTTTTCCCCACAAGACTAGACCACCTCCATGATCGAAAGATCGAGACATAGTTTTTCTGAAGAGGTCCCCTTAACCCTGGGTAGTACCCATTATCGGTGTCAAAATCGGGGGATCTCGGGTAGGGGGTCCCGAACTGTGCGTCTAAGGTTGATGGTAACAGGAGACGGGGGACACCATGTTTACCCAGGTTCGGGCCCTCTCTATGGAGGTAATACCCTACTTCCTGCTTGATTGACCTTGATGAATATGAGTATTACAAGAGTTGATCTACCACGAGATTGTAATGGCTAAACCCTAAAAGTCTAGCCTGTCTGACTATGATTATTCGGATCTATCTACGGACCTAGCCCCCCGGTTTATATAGACACCGGAGAGATCTAGGGTTACATAAGGTCGGTTGCAGAGAAAGGAATCTTCATATTTGGTTGCCAAGCTTGCCTTCCACGCCAAGGAGAGTCCCATCCGGACATGAGTAGAGTCTTCGGCCTTTGTATCTTCACAGCCCATCAGTCCGGCCCATATCCAATAGGCCGGACGCCCGAGGACCCCTTAGTCCAGGACTCCCTCAGTAGCCCCTGAACCAGACTTCAATGACGAGGTGTCCGGCGCAGATTGTTTTCGGCATTGCAAGGCGGGTTCCTCTTTCTGAATACTCCAAGATAGTCTTCGGTCGTAATGAACGTGTCCGGATCTGCAACACAAGTACCACACACAACCACAGAGAATATAATATTTGCACGAGTCCAATCCGCTGACAGTCCTTTTGTAATGTGACATCACATCTACTTGGTCATCATTTCGAACCGTTTTCCGTCTGCCGTCCCATGTTTCGAGACACGGTTTTAATAGGCATGTCTTGTCAAAGTAGAGACCGTGTCCACTTATTGCGGGATTCTCATCAATACGAGCGTGGGTAATATAACCGTGTCGTTTACACAGCCCTTGGGAACAAGCGAGTTTTAAGGCTAGTGGGGAGGCACTTAATATTCACTGCCTTTATAAGGAGATAAGGACTCCCTTTCTTCACCCACGCCTTCTCTCTCTCTGCCCTTCCATTCTCGAGCTCTAGTGCCCAAGTTCTCATCTTTTCCGCCTGAAGAAAGCCCTCAGCCATGTCCGGATCTGGAGGGCAAGGCAAGTGGATGTCCTCCTCCGTTAGGGAGAAGGACATCACCAAGCTTTGGGAGGCCGGGTATTTGGCGAAAGAAATCGCCCACCGGCTTCCAACTAAGGGACAAATTGTCCCCACCCCGAAGCCCAACGAGAGGGTGGTGTTCCTCCCTCATTTCGGGGTTCCCTCTCCACCCTTTCATCCACAGGCTTATGTTCTATTATGGGCTAGATTTCCATGATCTAGCCCCAAACTCCTTCCTCAACATGCCGGCATTCATTGTCGTGTGTGAGGCCTTCTTCCGCATCCAACCCTACTTCGGACTGTGGCTCAAGATCTTCAACGTGAAGCCGAAGGTGGTGGACGGTTAGCACGTGGAGTGCGAAGGCGCCATGGTGAGCAAGATTCCCAATGTCACGTGGCCCCAGGGTACTTTTGTGGAGACCGTCAAGGAGTGGCAAAAACTACGGTTCTACATCACAGAGCCCTGAGGCGCCACCTGGGCTGCGGCATCCGAATTCAAGTCCGGAGCCCCAATGCGGCTCACCTCCTAGATAGAGAAGGGCCCGAATTGGTCCTCATCTGATGAGCTGATCACGCTACAAACGCGCATTCAAAGCATGGTGGATAAAAACATCAGGCTCGTCGACGTAATCCAGGTGATGCTGGTTCGCTGGATCCTCCCATGCCAGAGCCGAAGCTGCCCCTTATGGGAATTCAACCCAAAGAAGCACAGAACTTTGGAAAGGCTCTTCGGAACCACTCACGAAGATGCCTGGAAGTTGCTCTTTACGGGCAACGAGATGCCGCCCGCCATAGACTCGGACCGCGGGCACGATATTACCCATTTTGCCAATGCGGTAAGCCTTTCACGTCTCGAGACGCATCCTCTACTTACTTGTTTCAAGGAGGATATCCAAATCTCATCACTATTGTTTTTTTAGGTATGGACAGAGAGGGCGGAGCGGATTCACTGTTCGGCTCTGCTGCCCGAGGAGCCAGTCATCCCACTTCTGGCGAAGATGCTGGTGCTAGCGCCCTATAAGGCGCAGGAGAAGAAGGCCAAGAAGAAGGCCAAGGGGGTCTGGAGTGACCCCGCCACAAGGGAGCTTTGGACGTGTCGTCCGAAGACAAGACTCACTCCTCTGCCGCCAAAGACGATGACGAGGAGGAGGAAGAAAGCACTTCTCCCCCTAATGGGGGGAGGAAGAAGAGGGCGGCCTCCATGAATCCGGAGGAGGAAGCGCCCAAGAGGGGGAAGGGTCCCCTTGCGGATAACTCTGTGTGGGACGTCGACAGCAGCCTAGAGCGGAGCCACCGAAACAAGCCTCCGGCCGCGTCGTAAGTACTAAAACCTGCATATGTCCATGGGTCCATCCTCTCTTGCTTCATAATATCATATGTTAATTTATGACATTGCAGTCCGGCCTATGATAGCTCCCAGCGATCCTCATCAAGAGGCTCGCTGGATTCGAAGGCGATGGCCAGCGAGTCACCGCTGGTCGCTCACTCTCCCATGGCCAAGGGCGATGACGAGGTGTTGTCCCAAAGGACCTTCCCCGGCCAGGGAGGTGTTCAGGAGGCCGCCAGAGTGGCGCCAGGGGGCAAAGCCTCGGCTTCCGGACACATGGGGGGGGGCAAACCCCCATGGCGGCTGAGGATGGGGGCTTTGTTCAGTTCGGCCCACAGCCGAATACAAGTCCGGAGACCTGTACGACTCTGGACTCCGGCAAGCAACCTCCTTCGAAAGAAGGGGTGTGCATATTCCGCCAGTGACCTCCGTCCATCCAGAGGCGCTGGATAATCTGCTGGAAGCGCTACGAGGAGCTTCCATTGTGGATGAACACCGTATCCTTATGGGTACGGTGATTGAGAGGGTTTAGTCCGTCAAAAGCGGACTGATCGAAGCCTGCGGCAGCCTGCTTGTAGTGACCCGACCTCAGATGGTAAAGTCTTTGTGCTTCAGTGTCATCCCTGGATCGGTAATGCCGACACACACAGTACTCGAAGGATTTATATCAGAGTAGCAATCACACACTTATTACATCGAATGTCTCAAGAGAGAACTTATTACAATAATATGGCTTAAGGCCATCTAATACGATAACAGCGGAAGGCTTGGAAGATAAGGTCAGTCCATCAACTCCAACGACATAACTGAGATGCACGACAACGACCTAACGAACCTTACTCCTCGTCTGAAAAGTCTGCAACATAATACGTTGCAGCCCGAAAATGGGTCAGCACATGGAATATGCTGGCAATGTAACACAGTAAAGCAAGAACAAAATAATGCTATCACTATATGCATATATGGCTGGTGGAAAGCTCTATGGTTTATAATTTTTGCGAAAAGCCAATTTTTCCCTACAACAAAGGAATAGATTTTACTTTTACTATCATGGTAGTTGAAACATCATTGAGAAGGTTCCTCCAACTCAATCCCAATTAAAGTGATTATCAACCCAACAATATTATTTAAACATGATGAGATACATGTCATAACCCAAGTACTAGATACTCAAGAATTGTCCATAACTGGGGACACGACTAACCATGATTAGATTGTAAACTTTGCAGAGGTTTGCGCACTTTTCCCCACAAGACTCGATCTCCTCCGTTCGATTTCTCGCACTACAGGATGTTTGAGAAACGGATGAATGAGACACAGTCTTTCAGAAACATTAACTCTCTACTCCGGACAGACCATACCAAACCTACATCCCACTACCTGCCGATCTACCTCTTCAAGAGCTTCACGTAACTTACTCAACTATGCTAGAGCCCATAATAGCTTGTGGCTGCACACGGAAGTTTCTAGCATGAATCATCTCAGTTCCCTTTGAGCCTGGGTGGCGGTCCATAGGAAGATCACATGGGTACTCCGGGATTTCCAAAAAATACATGCAACACTGGGTACTCCAGGTGCCTCAATCCACCCAGTTGTTTGATTAAGTTGCCACCTTAAGTTGAACCATTAATTTAACAATCTCACATCTGTCATGGATTTCACTCAAACCCAAATCACGTCTACGAGCATAGCATAGCATAGTAATATAAGCAACACGTAGAGTAACTCCCAAGGGTTTGAATGTAATAGGGCAATAGGTTCTACCTCATCAACTACTTCCCAACCCACAAGTTAATGACATCCTAATCAATGCAATGTTTGAGGATTGGAACTAATGCATAAAAACTGGGTGATAAAGGGGTATGATCAAAGGGTTACTTGCCTTGCTGACGATCTACGAAACCTAGGGACTCGTAATAGCACGCTTCACACTCCGAGTGTTCTATCGCAAGCAAACAATAGCATACATAAGTAACAAGCAACGATGCACAAGCAAAACTCAAATAAAAGAGGTTGACCAGAAAGTTCAAATTAAGAACTCTGGTTCGCAAAAAGAAATCAAATCAAACGGAGCAACGAAACTCAAACGGCGAAAGAAAGAAGCTTCGTTTACTAATCTGAAACTAGGTCAAATTTTACAGTAGAGAAAACTTGTTTGAGTTGGTTAAACGGAAAGAAGGGTTCGAGATGAAACTCTAGGCACTTGAATCGCCTGATTCTGACTAACGAGCGAAAAGATAAAGAGAAACTAAGATCGGATCAGAAATCGCGATCAGAGAAAATCGCGGAATAAATACGATAAAAGAAAACTGACGAACAGACTAACGAACGAGCGTTCGTTAGTTGTATCTAACGGGTGAAGAACCATTCGTTAAAATGAACGTTCGGACGAACGTCCGCTAACTAGAAGAACCGGGAAAAACTGGCGAATCCAAAAAAACGGATCTAAGGTTTCTAAAAAAACCGGCGGCGGAGTCCGGCGACTACCTCCGGCGAGAGGTCCGGCGAGGCGAGGTGCGGCGGCGGAGCAGCGGCTCACGGGGGCGTTCGGCGGCGGCAAGGCGGCGGCGATGGCGCTCGGCTGAGGCGGCAAGGCGGCGGCGGCGCTCGGCTGCGGCGGCTAGGCGCGGCGCGTGGCGGCGGTGGCTATGGGGATGGGGCTCAGGCGGCGCGTATATAAAGGGGCGGGGTGGGGCGGCTTGGAGGAGGGGCCAAGGCGGCGGCGGTGGAGTCCGGCTCGGACTCCTTGTCCGAGTCGGCGGCGGCAGCGGCCTGGCTCGGCTGGGCCTTAGGCCCAGTCGGGCGCGGGAACTTTTTTTTAAAAAAAAACTAATTTCACCGACCAAAATAAAATCCTAGAAAAATAAAAAAAACTAAAAATGCCAAAATAAATTTTCACCGTCTAAATAAAATATTTAGAACGAGATGAACATTTTCTTGGCCCTAAAATGCAATTTTGAAAACGTGCAATTTTTTCTAATGCAAACAAAATTGCAATAAAATCCAAATGGAACAAATATTTGATTTTAATATTTTTCCTACAATATTTCATTTATTTTGGAGAAGTCATCTTATCTCCTCTCTTGTATTTTAATATGAAATATTTTTGGAGAGAAAAATAATTAAAACCAAAATCCTCATTTCAAAATTTGATAAAAGAATCAAATATGAAAACCGGGAAATCCCCAACTCTCTCCGAGGGTCCTTGAGTTGCTTAGGATTTCGAGGATTACGGAACGGAAAAGCAATAAAACATGATATGCAATGATGATCTAATGTATAACATTCCAAATTGAAAATTTGGGATGTTACAAACCTACCCCCCTTAAGATGAATCTCGCCCTCGAGATTCGGGCTGGCTAGAAAATAGGTGCGGGTGGTCTTTGCGAAGGTCATCCTCTCGTTCCCAGGTGGCTTCGTCCTCGGTATGGTGGCTCCACTGAACTTTACAAAACATGTAACCTTACTTCGGGTGACTCTGCTGGCAAACTCAAGAATCTTAACCGGTTTCTCCTCATAAGTCAAATCACTGTCCAACTGAATCGCCTCCAGGGGTACTGTATCTCTTAGCGGTATATCTGCCATCTCAGCATGACACTTCTTCAGCTGTTAAACGTGAAACACATCATGAACTCCTGACAATCCCTCGGGTAACTCCAACTTGTAGGCAACTTCTCCCATCCGTTCCAAAATACGATACGGTCCTACAAATCTCGGGGCTAACTTTCCCTTAACTCCAAAACGTTTCACTCCTCGCAAGGGTGACACTCACAGATATGCTGGGTCTCCAATTTCATAGGTTACCTCCTTGCGTTTGAGTCAGCATAACTCTTCTGCCTGGACTGAGCAATCTTCAGTCTGTCACGAATCAATTTAACCTTCTCCTCAGACTCCTTGATCAAGTCTGGTCCAAACAACTGTCGGTCTCCTACCTCATCCCACATTAACGGTGTTCTGCATCTTCGTCCATACAGGGCTTCAAACGGTGCCATCTTCAAACTGGCTTGATAGCTATTGTTTTGGGAAAACTCTGTGTATGGCAAATTGTCATCCCAACTAGATCCATAATCTAGCGCACAGGCTCTCAACATATCCTCCAAAATTTGGTTGACTCTCTCTGTTTATCCATCCGTCTGCGGGTGAAATGTTGTACTAAACTCCAATCTCATTCCCAGGGTCTGGTGCAACTGGTGCCAAAACTTTGAGGTAAACTGTGTTCCTCGATCTGATACGATGGTCCTCGGAACTCCATGCAGACATACGATCATGTACATATATATCTTGGCCAACTTTGCACTCGTATAGGTGGTTTTCACTGGCATGAAGTGAGCTACTTTAGTCAAGCGATCAACTACTACCCATATGGAATCATATCCTGCTTTGGTCCTGGGCAATCCGGTGATAAAGTCCATGCCCAGTTTATCCCACTTCCATTCGGGTATTGGCATAGGCTGTAACAGTCCTGCTGGCTTCTGATGCTCTACCTTCACGTGTTGACATACATCACATACGGCTACATACTCGGCAATATCCTTCTTCATACCGGTCCACCAGAAATGTTCCTTCAAATCCAAATACATCTTGGTGTTTCTGGGGTGTATCGAGTATGGTGAGTCATGGGCCTCTTGAAGTATTAACTTCCCGATCTCCTAGTTATTGGGCACATAAACTCGGTCCTCAAACCATAGGGTATCGTGCTCATCTTAACGAAAACCTTTGGCCTTTCCTTTGCTCATCTTCTCCTTTATCTTAGCAATCTCCTTGTCCTCTTTCTGGGCTTCTCGAATCTTGTCCAGCAATGTCGACTGGACCTCCATTGTTGCAATAAATCCTCTAGGAACAATCTCCAATCGAAGTTCCATGATGTCCTCTGCTAATTCCTTCGGCAGTCCCTTGCTTTCAAGGATGTTAGCATAACTCTTCCGGCTCAAGGCGTCTGCTATGACATTGGCCGTCCCTGGATGATAGTGTAGCTTCATGTCATAATCCTTTATAAGCTCCAACCATCTCCTCTGTCGAAGGTTCAGCTACTTCTGTGAAAATGTACTTCAAGCTCTTATGGTCCGTGTACACATCACAACGGCTTCCAATAAGGTAATGTCTCCAGGTCTTCAATGCATGCACTACGGCTGCTAACTCCAAATCATGAGTGGCATAGTTTAACTCATGAGGTTTCAATTGTCGTGAAGCATACGAAACAACTCTCCCGTCCTGCATAAGCACACATCCAAGTCCTAAGCGTGAGGCATCGCAGTACACTTGGAACTCCTTATGTATATCTGGCAGTGTTAGCACTGGCATTGTAGTCAAACGTTTCTTCAATTCCTGGAAAATTGCCTCGCAATCTTCTGTCCATTTAAACTTAGTATCCTTCTTCAACAGTTCAGTCATTGGCTTTGCAATCTTGGAAAAATTCTCGATGAATCTCTGGTAGTATCCTGTGAGTCCAAGAAAACTACGGATCTCGCTAACTGAAGTGGGTGCCAACCATTCAGTGACTGACTGAATTTTGCTGGGGTCTACTGCTATACCTTCTCCCGATATAACATGTCCAAGCAACCCAACTTCCTTCAACCAAAATTCGCATTTGCTAAACTTAGCATACAACTGGTGTTCCCTGAGTTTCTCGAGAACTAAGCGCAAATGCTCCTTGTGCTCCTCCTCGTTCTTCGAATATACCATAATATCATCAATAAACACCACAACAAACTTGTCCAAATACTCCATGAACACCTTGTTCATCATGCTCATGAAATAGGCAGGGGCATTAGTCAGTCCAAATGACATGACCGTGTACTCGTATAATCCATATCGTGTTGTGAACGCTGTCTTCGGTATGTCCTTCTCTCGTATCTTCAACTGATGATACCCCGATCGCAAATCAATCTTCGAAAACACTTTAGCTCCTTGCAACTGATCAAATAGATCGTTGATCATCGGTAGTGGGTACTTGTTCTTAATCGTCACTTCATTTAATGCTCGATAATCAACAACCATCCTCAAGGATTTATCCTTCTTCTCAACCAAAAGTACTGGGGCTCCCCAAGGTGATGAACTTCTTCGGATGTATCCATTCTCCAGTAACTCCTTGATATGTTTCTTAATTTCTTCTAGATCATTTGCGGGCATCCGATAGGGTCTCTTGGATATTGGTCCTGTACCTGGCAACAGCTCTATCAAAAACTCAATGTCTCTATCTGGTGGCATGCCTGGTAACTCCTCTGGAAAAACATCCGGGTAATCCTTCACTACAGGCACTTGCTCCTGAACAACTCCCGTAAGGGCATTCACTTGACTCCTCCTAGGCACATGCCTAGATACATACTTAATCCTTTTCCCTTCCGGGGTGGTGAGATAAATCGACTTACTAGCACAGTCAATGCTTCCTCCAAACTTTGACATCCAGTCCATACCCAATATCACATCCAGTCCTTGTGACTCCAAGATAATTAGGTCAGACGGAAAAACATGTGTACCGATGGTTAAGGGTATCTGGTCACACCATCGGCTGGCCATATACTTTGCTCCGGGTGAACTTACTAAAAGAGGGGTCCTAAGGGTTTGGGTTGGTAGTTTAAACTTATCCACGAATCCCCTTGATATGTATGAATGCGATGCACCAGTATCGAAAAGACCAAGAGCGGTAAATGACTTAACCAAAAACTTACCTATTACCGCGTCCGGCTGCTCTTCAACCTCCTCCACGTTAACGTGGTTCACTTGTCCTTTGTTGAATGGATTTGGCTTCTTCCCAGCGCTCCCATTTCCATTTCCATTCTTTCCTTTAGGGCACTCCGTGGCGTAGTGTCCAGTCTTCCCGCACTTGAAACAAGTAACATGACTTAAGTCCCTTTTGGCGTGTGTGGCTGGGTTGGGGCGGTTATGATTATTGTTGGTTCCGTTCCCATTCCCATTCTTAGAACCATTATGGTTATGCGATCCTCCTCCAGTGTGGTTGTGACCTCCATGGTTATGAACAAGTCCTCCCGAGTTCGGGGTTAGGCAAGGTTTCTGCTGAGCTCCTGAGTTATACTTCCCTTGTCCATACTTCCTCTTGCGGCTCTCAATCTGCTGCTGCTTCCCTTCAATCATAAGAGCCTTATCTACCAACTCCTGGTAGTTGTTGAAGGTTGCTACCATCAACTGCATACTCATCTCATCATTCAGCCTTTCCATAAACTTTTCCTGCTTCGCGGCATCTGTGGCCACATCATCAGGGGCGTAGCGAGATAACTTGCTAAACTCATCCACGTACTGAGCCACAGTACGGTTCCCCTGGCGTAGGTTGCGGAACTCATGCTTCTTCATTTGCATAGCTCTAGTGGAGACATGGGATGTGCGGAAAGCTTGCTGAAACTGGTCCCAAGTGACATTGGCTATAGGAAAAGTGGATGTGTAATTCTCCCACCATGAGGCTGCTGGTCCATCCAATTGATGTGCGGCAAAGCGCACTCTCTCAGCATCTGTGCAACCTGCGGTGGTCAACTCCCTTCCAATACGGCGTAGCCAATCGTCCGCAACTATGGGCTCGGTGCTACTGGAAAACACCGGCGGCTGTAATCTTAGAAAATGGGCTAGGTTGTCCACGGGCGACGGGTTGTTGTTGTTGCCCTGATTCTGAACTAGCAATTGCATCAATTTATTCTGCTGTTGGATCAACTGGGTGAGCTCCGGTGGGAAGGCAAAACCGGTGTCACATCTCGGAGGCATCTGAGGGGTTTAGATGGAAGAGATTTAGAATAGAAAAGAGGTCTAATGAGAAAACACTACCCATATGCACATGAGACAAACACAATCATTTCACTCAATCAATCAAGCAAGGGCATACAAACGGTCTAGAACTATCGCACAAGTGCTCAACTACTACTAAATACATGGGGGAGTACTAGTGATATATGGTAGTCATCTAGAAATTTTGATCGGTGGAAGACTCCATGATGTCTGCTCCAGCTTCGTCTTCATAGTCATCATCATTAGGATCGGAATCGGTGTCGTTGATGATGATGTAGTCCTCGGGGCGTATCTCCTTGGGTTCTTCTTCTTCTTCTATTGGTGCTGGTCCTCCCATGAATACTCCGATCTTCTTGACTAGGTCATCATTCTTCTCCAGTAGTGTCTTGATTTCCTCCTCACATCCATCGTGTACAAACTTGAGTTCTTCCTCCAGCTCGACGATTCTAGTCTTCGCCCTCTTTAAGTCCATCATGTCCGCGCACATCTGGTTTTCCTAACGTCGGATGTGCTGGTTTAACTCCTGTATGAAAGCTGCAATGGATCCATCCTTCCTGGTGCCGATTACTTCCCATTGCTTGTCTCGGCGCCCACATATTTGGTAAATAGTGTCCTTAAGCTCCCTGTTGTAAACTTCTCCAATGCGTCCAATGGTAATGTGGGCTGCCATGCTCTTGCCTAGACTCCAGGTGGGTGCTTCGAAAGAAAACTCCATGGGTTTAGAAGTTGGCGAGAACGTCCTTCCTAGAACTTGTACTTGAATCATCCAACGCTCCTCTTCAGGTAAAGTGGCGTTGTACGTCCCGGTGAAGCTTGGTATTCCAATGTTCAAGTACCTAGTGACTTCCTTCAAGTGACGTCCAAAAGGTGTGTATTCATCCGGTTGTGCAAACTTGTTCTTCATCTCCGTCATCCTAAAGAGTAGAAAATGGAGAGGAGTCAGAAATGAGAAGAGAGGTGTGACCTAGGGTTTATCTTAGTGGTCGTGTCCTACACTCAGCGTGTGCTCTGATACCATCTTGTAGCGACCCGACCTAAGATGGTCAAGTCTCTGTGCTTCAGTGTCATCCCTGGATCGATAATGCTGACACACACAATACTCGAAGGATTTATATCAGAGTAGCAATCACACACTTATTACATCGAATGTCTCAAGAGAGAACTTATTACAATAATATGGCTTAAGGCCATCTAATACGATAACAGCAGAAGGCTTGGAAGATAAGGTGAGACCATCAACTCCAACGGCATAACTGAGCTGCACGGCAACGACCTAACGAACCTTACTCCTCGTCTGAAAAGTCTGCAACATAATACGTTGTATCCTGAAAACGGGTCAGCACATGGAATATGCTGGCAATGTAACACAGTAGAGCAAGAACAAAATAATGCTATCACTATATGCATATATGGCTGGTGGAAAGCTCTATGGTTTATAATTTTTGCGAAAAGCCAATTTTTCCCTACAACAAAGGAATAGATTTTACTTTTACTACCATGGTAGTTGAAACATCATTGAGAAGGTTCCTCCAACTCAATCCCAATTAAAGTGATTAACAACCCAACAATATTATTTAAACATGATGAGATACATGTGATAACCCAAGTACTAGATACTCAAGAATTGTCCATAACCGGGGACACGGCTAACCATGAATAGATTGTACACTCTGCAGAGGTTTGCACACTTTTCCCCACAATACTCGATCTCCTCCGTTGGATTTCTCGCACTACAAGATGTTTGAGAAATGGATGACCGAGGCACAGTCTTTCAGAAAAATTAACTCTCTACTCCGGACAGACCATACCAAACCTACATCCCACTATCTGCTGATCTGCCTCTTCAAGAGCTTCACGTAACTTACTCAACTGCTAGAGCCCATAATAGCTTGTGGCTGCACATGGAAGTTTCTAGCATGAATCATCCCAGTTCCCTTTGAGCCTGGGTGGCGGTCCATAGGAAGATCACACGGGTACTCCGGGATTTCCAAAAAAATACAGGCAACACTGGGTACTCCAGGTGCCTCAATCCACCCAGTTGTTTGATTAAGTTGCCACCTTAAGTTGAACCATAAATTTAACAATCTCACATCTGTCATGGATTTCACTCAAACCCAAACCACGTCTACGAGCATAGCATAGCATAGTAATATAAGCAACACGTAGAGTAACTCCCAATGGTTTGAATGTAATAGGGCAATATGTTCTACCTCATCAACTACTTCCCAACCCACAAGTTAATGACATCCTAATCAATGCAATGTTCGAGGATTGGAACTAATGCATAAAAACTGGGTGATAAAGGGGTATGATCAAAGTGTTACTTGCCTTGCTGACGATCTGCGAAACCTAGGGACTCGTAGTAGCACGCTTCGCACTACGGGTGTTCTATCGCAAGCAAACAATAGCATACATAAGTAACAAGCAATGATGCACAAGCAAAACTCAAATAAAAGAGGTTGACCAGAAAGTTCAAATTAAGAACTCTGGTTCGCAAAAAGAAATCAAATCAAACGGAGCAACGAAACTCAAACGGCGAAAGAAAGAAGCTTCGTTTACTATCTGAAACTAGGTCAAATTTTACAGTAGAGAAAACTTGTTTGAGTTGGTTAAACGGAAAGAGGGTTTCGAGATGAAACTCTAGGTGCTTGAATCGCCTGATTTCGACTAACGAGCGAAAAGATAAACAAAAACTAAGATCGGATCAGAAATCGCGATCAGAGAAAATAGCGGAATAAATCCGATAAAAGCAAACTGACGAACAGACTAACGAACGAGCGTTCGTTAGTTGTATCTAACGGGCGAAGAACAGTTCGCTAAAACGAACGTTCGGACGAACGTCTGCTAACTAGAAGAACCGAGAAAAACCGGCGAATCCGAAAAAATAGATATAGGGTTTCTAAAAACCGAATGGTTTTATAAAAAAACGGCGGCGGAGTCCGGCGACCACCTCCGGCGAGAGGTCCGGCGAGGCGAGGTGCGGCGGCAGAGCAGCGGCTCATGGGGGCGGCGGCAAGGTGGCGGCGAGGCGGCAGCGGCGCTCTGCTGCGGCGGCAAGGCGGCAGCGGCGCTCGGCTGCGGCGGCAAGGCGGCGGCGGCGCTCGGCTGCGGCGGCGGCGTCTAGGCGCGGCGCGGGGCGGCGGTGGCTGTGGGGGTGGGGCTCGGGCGGCGCGTATATAAAGGGGCGGGGCGGGGCGGCTTGGAGGAGGGGCCAAGGCGGCGGCGGTGGAGTCCGGCTCGGACTCCTTGTCCGAGTCGGCGATGGCGGCGCACGCGCGGGGAAGGCGGCGGCGGCGGCCTGGCTCGGCTGGGCCTTAGGCCCAGTCGGGCGCGGGAACTTATTTAAAAAAAAAATAATTTCGCCGACCGAAATAAAATCCTAGAAAAATAAAAAAACTAAAAATGCCAAAATAAATTTTCACCATCTAAATAAAATATTTAGAACGAGATGAACATTTTCTTGGCCCTAAAATGCAATTTTGAAAACGTGCAATTTTTTTATAATGCAAACAAAATTGCAATAAAATCCAAATGGAACAAATATTTGATTTTAATATTTTTCCTCTAATATTTCATTTATTTTTGGAGAAGTCATCTTATCTCCTCTCTTGTAGTTTAATATGAAATATTTTCGAAGAGAAAAATAATTACAACCAAAATCCTCGTTTCAAAATTTGATAAAAGAATCAAATATGAAAACCGGGAAATCCCCAACTCTCTCCGAGGGTCCTTGAGTTTCTTAGGATTTTGAGGATTACGGAACGAAAAAGCAATAAAACATGATATGCAATGATGATCTAATGTATAACATTCTAAATTGAAAATTTGGGA
Source organism: Triticum urartu (assembly GCF_003073215.2). Classification (NCBI taxonomy): domain Eukaryota; kingdom Viridiplantae; phylum Streptophyta; class Magnoliopsida; order Poales; family Poaceae; genus Triticum; species Triticum urartu. The sequence goes on from NC_053024.1 coordinate 413,729,434, forward strand.
TGTTACACTGCTGACAGGCTTTGAGGTAAGTGTCGCCAAAAGGAAAAAAGTCCTAATATAGACGGTATCCCCTAAGACACTGTCCGGTGTTCGGAAAGAAGAGCCGAATAGAGGATCAATTTATTTTTGCAGGGAACTAACTAAATGTTTTATATGAATAAGCGGGCGTCGTTGCTGGCCACAACCGCGCACACTGCCGAAGTCTCCGGACTAAAGCAGAGACTAGAGCGGGCCGAGCAGGAGCTCGGCCAAGCGAGAAAGCAACTGGAAGACCATCAAGGTATGTACTGGTTGGCTGTATATTTCAGAAAGAGTAATTAATGTGTATTGACCGTGGTGCCATGGCATGCGTAGGAGCGGCGACTGAGGTCGAGGCCCTTAAATAGGGCCTGGCCGAGGCCAAAGAGAAGGCCAGCAAGGAAAAAGCCGCTCGAGAGCAGCATGAGGCCAGTCTTGATGAGGTCCAACAAGAGCTCCAGGATGCAGTTAAGAAATGCGAATCCTTGGAGCGCGACGTTTCGGCTCGAGAGACCGAACTTGCTAATGCCCGCCAAAGCGTGGAAGAGGCCCGGGTTGAGGCCCAGGGCACCCTCCAGGATATCCAGGAGGCCAAGAAAATCGCGGCGGGTAAGGCGTTTAGTATGCAAAGCAAGTATGTGAAGAAGAAGTATTTCTTACTAACCCGGATTCCGAGTTCTCCAGGGGCGTTTGCAGATCTGTCGTGCAGTGTGTCTGATGCTACGGAGTTCTTCCGAGCCAAAGAGGGGAGCTCAACAGAGAAGTTGTTCTGGTCGCAATATCTTGCGCAAGAACACCCAGTGCCCTTTAGCGATCAGCTAAAACAGCTGGTCGAGCTACATAGGGTGGCCGAACTGGCCATGAAGGATTTAATAATCCGGCTGTGGCCTGCCGAAGCTATGCCCGGCAGCTACTTCGGGCTCGTGAAGCGGCTGGTGAACACCTGTCCCTGGCTGGACGTCGTCAAGCGATCAACCTGCATTGAGGGTGCGCGCATGGCCTTCGCCCACGTCAAGGTGTGGTGGGCGAAGATGGACGCCGTCAAGCTTACGACCGAAGGACCACCAGAGGGCAAGGAGCACCGCACACCCGAGCGGTATTTTCCAGATGTCCTGGAGGTGTCTCGTATTGTGGCAACGCAATGTGCACAAGACATTATTTTTGAATGAATACATTCATGTTGTCTCTGCCTTGTATGATGAAACAAAGTCATTATGTAATACAATGTTTGTTATTTAAAGAATTTTACCTCCTATGCGGCCGTGTTGCGTGAAATCTGAGAGTTGGCCAGTCGTCGGCTTCTGCCCCCACGTAGGTAGTACAGGGGTGTTCGGGATGTTATCTAAACACTCTTGATCCAATTGTTTGGTCCTTGAAGGAGGTATTTAGCGCGACGAACTAGGCAATTGGACTATGCGGCTTTAGCACCCTCACTTAGCCATAGGAGTTTGACAATAAAAATATAGGTGCAGCCCCTAGTATCCGTACTAGGATGTTGTAAACACCTGATCGGGTAAGTACCAATCCCTCGCATAATGCAGAAAAAATCTCTAAGGATTTGAAACCTCCGAAGAGTTGACCGGCTCTCGCCGCATCATGGCAGTCAGTTTTCGGCTTTCTCTACTGAGGTGCTCATCCGGGTAAATCAGGGCACAATCGAGTAGTTCTCCCTTTACTACCCTAGCCGATACAACGGAACATAAGGTAGCAAGCACAGGAGCCGGGCAACCCAACTATTGACCAAAGACATGATTCAGAGCCAATGCATATAGTGCTAAATTCGGGGTGCCAAACTATACTGTAAAAAGTGTTCGGACTTTGTTGCCATGTTGTGGGGCGCTGTGAAGCCCCTGGCAAATTGAAACGCACCAGAGTGTACGGGTGCTATCTGATAAAGTTACCAAAAAAATAAAAAGAAGAAAAGTTAGTAAGCTAGAGCCTTAAAATTTGGGCCTCAAACTGTTTCCCTTATAATTTCATTGGTGCATTAAGGCGCATTTATACAAGTAGTGCAATAAGCAGAAGGCTATTTAATATGCCTTAACCAAGGGAGAGCTGTGTGTGGGTCCTGAAAACAGGTAGAGGGATCATTAAAGAAACCACCTAAAATTTCCCAGTGCGTCCATGCTTCTTGTCGTCTTGGTGTATTTATCTTTCGAAAAGCATCGATGGTCAGGCCGTCAGGGAAGGCCTGTGAAAAAGAAACCTGAAAAAAGGAGAAAAAGGAAACAGTAAAAGTATGTGTGTCCGGGGCGGTCGAGCCGTATTGTGGATCACAAGCTGGTTATGCCTCCATCCATGCCCATGGTATTTTTAGTACGTAGTTATGTACGCGCGGTACAATCGCTGCCACTTGGTCAGGACTGGGACAGAGGCTGAATTGCTAGTCGAGCTCTTGACGAGCTGAGCTGTCCTGCTACAGAATAGTCCGGACTCTCTTGACGGTGTCCGGGGGCTCGGCCGCCGAATTGAGGTTCTGCTTGAAAAGGCCGCTCTGTACTTGTGCTGCTAAAGCAGCGGTGTGCTCCTTAGTGCGGAGGGAGCGTTCTTTGTTTCCATTAACTATTATGACGCCTCATGGTCCGGGCATCTTGAGCTTGAGATAAGCGTAGTGTGGCACCGTGTTGAATCGAGCAAATGCGGTTCGTCTGAGCAGTGCATGATAGCCACTACGAAAAGGGAGGATATCGAAGATTAACTCCTTGCTTCGGAAGTTGTCCGGAGATCCGAAGACAACCTCTAGTGTGATTGAGCCCATACAGCGGGCCTCTACACCTAGTATGACTCCTTTAAAGGTAGTCTTTGTGGGCTTGATCCGTGATGGATTGATGCCCATTTTGCGCACTGTATCCTGATAGAGCAGGTTGAGGTTGCTGCCACCGTCCATCAAGACTCGCGTCAGGTGGAACCCATCAATTATTGGGTCCAGGACCAGTGCAGCTGAACCGTAGTGATGGATACTGGTCGGGTGATCCCGACAATCGAAGATGATCGGGCATGACGACCATGGATTAAATTTTGGGGTGACTGGCTCTATCGCGTAGGTGTCCCTGAGCGCGCGCTTGCGCTCCCTCTTGGGGATGTGGGTAGCATATATCATGTTCACCATTTTGACCTGAGGGGAAAAATTCTTCTGTCCCCCTATGTTCGGTGGCCGGGGGTCCTCGTCGTCGTCCTAGCTCTGTGATCCCTTCTCCTTGCTTTCGGCATTTAACTTGCTAGCCTGTTTAAAGACCCAACAATCTCTGTTGGTGTGATTGGGTGGTTTGTCCGGGGTGCCATGAATCTGGCACGGACGATCTAGTATGCGGTCCAAGATGGATGGGCCCGAATTGTTCTTTTTGAACGGCTTCTTCCACTGGACGCACTTAGAGCCACTGAATCCGATATTGACCGCCGTATCATCGGTGTTGTCATTGTTGTTTCGACGCTTGTGTCTGTTGCATCGGGACTTGTCGTTGTTATTTCTGGCTTCAGGGGTGCCGGCGTCGCTTGTATTGTTTTTGCTACGGACCAGCCAACTATCCTCACCCGCACAAAAGCTGGTCATGAGTGCCGTGAGGGCTGCATGGACTTCGGCTTTTCTTGGCCGAGGTGGCGGGCTTGACATTCATCGTGAATGTTGTGTTTAAAGGCCGCTAGGGCTTCGGCATCCAGACAGTCAACGATCTGGTTCTTTTTAGTTAGGAACCTTGTCCAGAATTTCCTGGCTGACTCTCTAGACTGTTGAACTATGTGTCTTAAGTCATCAGCGTCCGGGGGTCGAACGTATGTACCTTGGAAGTTGTCAAGGAAGGCTTCTTCCAAGTCCTCCCAGCTGCCGATGGAATTTTTGGGCAGGCTGTTCAGCCGATGCCGGGCTGGTCCTTTGAGTTTTAGGGGGGGTATTTAATGGCATGAAGGTCATCGCCACGGGCCATATGAATATGGAGAATGAAGTCTTCGATCCATACCGCGGGATCTGTGGTTCCATCGTATGATCCGATATTCACGGGTTTGAACCCTTCTGGGAATTCATGTTCCATGTCTTCGTCGGTGAAGCAAAGAGGGTGTGCAGTGCCTCTATATCGGGCTGCATCGTAACGTAGCTCCGATGGAGTCCGTCTGCGGCTTTCGGCCCGCGCATGACTAGATTTGTCATGTCCGAATAGATAGCCATCGTCACGTGTCGAGGCACGTCCTCGCGATCCATAGATCGATCTGGTATGTCCTGCTCTATTGTTCAGGTCCTGCCGAAGGTCATATGTATGACCGCAAGCTGTTTTACCTCCGCATTTGTGATGAGGCGGGGCAGGCTGGTGTTCGGCTTGAGTTGCCATTTTATCCCGACCACGTGGTGGTCAGTCAGCCGCATTGCGCGATGGTGGTATGTGATCCGGCGCCTCGTCATCGAACTGAGGTAGTAATTTGCGCTTCAGGTAGCTTTTGGCTGGGCGCTTGAGGCCGTATTCTTCGGCTGCTAGGACATCGGTCCATTTATCGTTGAGCAGATCTTGGTCAGATTGAAGCTGCTGCTACTGCTTCTTTTTTAGGCTCCTTGCAGTGGCTATTAGCTGGCGCTTGAAGCGCTCCTGCTCTAGAGGTTCCTCAGTCACGATGAAATCCTCAGTGTCGAGGCTCGCCTCATCCTCGGAGAGCGGAAGATAATTACTGTCCTACGAGTCTTCGTGCGTGGCCTGTCCATCAGGGATAACTTGCCCGTCTTCCCGTTCGTTTTGTTCGGAAGTTGCATCAACGGGGTCTTCGTTGTCTTCGGCACCTTCCGGAGTGTGATCTTCTCCTGTGCCGGTGTTGCTGTCTTTGCTGCGGCGTGACTTAGAGCGGCGCCGCTGACGCCGGAGCTTTGATTGTATCTCGGGAGGTTTATCCTCAACTGGATCTTCCTTGTCATCACCGCGATTCTCTTTTGGTGAATCCACCATGTATACATCATATGAGTGCTACCTCTTGAGCACAGCGTTGGTTTTCCCTTGAAGAGGAAAGGGTGATGCAGCAAAGTAGCGTAAGTATTTCCCTCAGTTTTTGAGAACCAAGGTATCAATCCAGTAGGAGGCCACGCGCGAGTCCCTCGCACCTACACAAACAAATAAAATCCTTGCAACCAACGCAATAAAGAGGTTGTCAATCCCTTCACGGTCACTTACGAAAGTGAGATATGATAGATATGATAAGATAATATTTTTGGTATTTTTATGATAAAGATGCAAAGTAAATAAAGCAAAATAAAACGGCAAAAGAAACATCTTATTGATGGAAGATTAATATGATGGAAAATAGACCCGGGGACCATAGGTTTCATTAGTGGCTTCTCTCGAGAGCATAAGTATTACGGTGGGTAAACAAATTACTGTTGAGCAATTGACAGAATTGAGCATAGTTATGAGAATATCTAGGTATGATCATGTATATAGGCATCACGTCCGAGACAAGTAGACCGACTCCTGCCTGCATCTACTACTATTACTCCACACATCGACCGCTATCCATCATGCATCTTGAGTATTAAGTTCAAAAGAACAGAGTAACGTTTTAAGCAAGATGACATGATGTAGAGGGATAAACTCATGCAATATGATATAAACCCCATCTTGTTATCCTCGATGGCAACAATACAATACGTGCCTTGCTGCCCCTACTGTCACTGGGAAAGGACACCGCAAGATTGAACCCAAAGCTAAGCACTTCTCCCATTGCAAGAAAGATCAATCTAGTAGGCCAAACCAAACTGATAATTCGAAGAGACTTGCAAAGATAACCAATCATACATAAAAGAATTCAAAGAAGATTCAAATATTGTTCATAGATAAACTTGATCATAAACCCACAATTCATTGGTCTCAACAAACACACCGCAAAAGAAGATTACATCGAGTAGATCTCCACAAGAGAGGGGGAGAACATTGTATTGAGATCCAAAAAGAGAGAATAAGCCATCTAGCTAATAACTATGGACCCGAAGGTCTGAAGTAAACTACTCACACATCATCGGAGAGGCTATGGTGTTGATGTTGAAGGCCTTCGTGATCGATGCCCCCTCCGGCGGAGCTCCGGAAAAGGCCCCAAGATGGGATCTCACGGTTACAGAAGGTTGTGGCGGTGGAATTGGGGTTTTGGCTCCGTATCTGGTAGTTTGGGGGTACGTAGGTATATATAGGAGGAAGAAGTATGTCGGTGGAGCAACATCGGCCCCACGAGGGTGGAGGGCGTGCCTGGGGGGGAGGGGGGTAGGCGCGCCCCCTACCTCGTGCCTTCTTGGTTTCCTTCTTGACGTAGGGTCCAAGTCCTCTGGATCACGTTCGTTCCGAAAATTATGTTCCCGAAGGTTTCATTCCGTTTGGACTCCGTTTGATATTCTTTTTCTGGGAAACTCTGAAATAGGCAAAAAAAAAAACAGCAATTCTAGGCTGGGCCTCCGGTTAATAGGTTAGTCCCAAAAATAATATGTATAATAAAGCCCAATAATGTCCAAAACAGAATATAATATAGCATGGAACAATAAAAAATTATAGATACGTTGGAGACGTATCAACGAGGAAGTGGCCGTCCAGCGTCCGGTAAACGGAGCGTTTTGGGCCTCTTCTTCTCCGGCATCGTCGTCCATACCATCGATATCGTCGGAGCCGTAATCGAGCATGTCAGTTAAGTCTTCGACAGTGGCTATGAAGTGGGCGGTGGGTGGGAAGCGAAATTCTCCGTCATCAGCCTCCAGTTCAAACCAGATACAATCCAAATGTGAACCCCCCGCTAAGGATAGTGCTCTTAACGAGTTTAACACGTCGCCCAAGGGCGAGTGTCGGAAGATGTCCGCGGAGCTGAATTCGATGATCGATGACTGATCAAGCTCGACGTACGCGGACGCACAAGGTTCGGAACCTGTGGCCGGAGACGAGTCCATGGTTCCGGTGACATAGATGTCACTTGAAGCTAAGTCTGTGTGCGGCTCCAACACCACTGAGTCTGTGGCTTCCGTGGAGAGGTTGAGCTTCCCATCCTCGGAGGGCGCAATCTGCTCTGGATCTAAGGCCAGAGCAGCTACAGGTATGTTGGGTTCTACGGTAGGGTGTGTCGACTGCAAATTAAAATTTTCCTACGCGCAGAACAACCAAGAACATGCTACGGAAGATGGAACACAGTTCTTTACCACTAGACGCGTAGTGTTGTGCAGCAGAAGAAGAGTTGGGGTAGCGCGTCCCCGTGGATCGTCTCCTCCTCGTCCGATCTCCCTCGTACAGCCGGTAGTTGGTTCCCACGTACAGGTTCGCCAGAGCGGCGCAAGTGCACCGCCTCTAATGATATCCGTGCGTGCAGGAGGAATGCCGTGCGGCGAACTACTAGGTCCGATCACACAACCGGCAGCGAGTGGAGGTGTCTATTCACAACACATGCAAACCCTAGTGACAACGCCGAAGCGATCAACCGCGTGAGTGTGCGGCACCTCCACTTTATATAGACGTCTGTCGCAGGCTCAACACTTGGGCCTCGCACGGACCCTAAAGCCCATAAGTCTACTCGGCCACAATCTGAATACACCTCGGATCACATCCGACCAGTGTTCTCGGATCCGACCTCGTAGGTTCCTTGCCTTAAGCGCGTGACCCCTTAGGTTCAAGCCAGCTTGGTCGTAGTTCGGATCATCTCCAGACTACATGACTGGTAGTGGCCTCTAGCAAGGCATGCCGACCACCAAGCAGACGTTGAAGCTGGTTAGGCGAACCTGTACATCACACTTCCATTCCTTTTGCCACACGATATATGTTGTCGGGCTCAAGGCCAGTCTGTCATCCTTGTGCTAGCCCGACCTCTTTCTCGTTCCAGTGATGCCAACCACAAACCAGATTATCTCATAATCCTTGTCACATGGCCATGCTTATCTTGGTCGGATCACACGAGGGGCCCAGAGTATATCTCTCCTGATTGGAGGGGCAAATCCCATCTTGCTCGACCATGTCTCGCAGCATGGGTCTGGACAAGCATGAAACCTACCTTTGTAACTACCCAATCACGGAGTAGCGTTTGGTTGGCCTAAAGAAAGTCTGTCACCATCCCGAGTTCATGCGCCAACTCATGTCTTAGGACATAGAACGTATGTTGTACTAGAGACTCACAGATGACATATCGCTATGTCTCATAGTTGGGTCTGTCCGACTCGGACCTTATCTCAACTCGGATCCGACTACGTCGAATCTGACCAGATCCTTCTGAGTCCATATTATCCGGTTAGCATCCAATGCTCCATGGCTAGTGAGACCAAGCCATCGACCGTGTCATATGCTAGTCTAGTTGGCTGCGCATCCACACAGCCCTTTCGACTAGGGACCTTTTAGGATAGTCATCATACAATGCATAGTCCCACAAACAAGTCACGTACTTGCTGATACACATCATTGATAATGTCCAAGGACTATCTTTATTCATAAACACATAGGAAATATCATCATACATGATTGCCTCTAGGTCATATCTCCAACAAGGTACTATCTCCTGGGTATGGCCCGATGACAGATTTATGCCATGCTCATCGTGATGGCGGGGAGCGGCTGCCGCGGTCTCGAATCCGTCAAAGATCAAGTCTTCACGAATATCCGCGACGTAGTTTAAGCTTCCAAATCTGACCTGATGGTCTGGGGTGTAGCTTTCGATCTGCTCCAGATGGCCAAGCGAGTTGGCCCGCAGTGCGAAGCCGTCGAATACAAATATCTGTCCGGGGAGGAAGACTTCCCCTTGGACAGTGTCGTTGAAGATGGTAGAAGGAGCCATCAATCCTTTTGACGACAGCACAGTGGAACTCTCAATGAAAGCACCAATGTCGGTATCAAAACCGGCAGATCTCGGGTAGGGGGTCCCGAACTGTGCGTCTAAGGTCGATGGTAACAGGAGACGGGGGACACAATGTTTACCCAGGTTTGGGCCCTCTCTATGGAGGTAATACCCTACTTCCTGCTTGTTGATCTTGATGAATATGAGTATTACAAGAGTTGATCTACCATGAGATCATAATGGCTAAACCCTAAAAGTCTAGCCTGTCTGACTATGATTATTCAGATCTATCTACAGACCTAGCCCCCCGGTTTATATAGACACCGGAGGGATCTAGGGTTACATAAAGTCGGTTGCAGAGAAAGGAATCTTCATATTTGGTCGCCAAGCTTGCCTTCCACGCCAAGGAGAGTCCCATCCGGACACGAGTAGAGTCTTCGGCCTTTGTGTCTTCACGGCCCATCAGTCCGACCCATATCCAATAGGCCGGACGCCCGAGGACCCCTTAGTCCAGGACTCCCTCACCCATCCCAACTATAAACCCCTACTTCTGTAGTACCACCCGATAATGTTTCCTACAATGTACTCCACTATGCCAGAGCCCATAATGGCTTGTGGCTGCACACGGAAGCGTCTAGGCATGAAGTATCATATGATCCCTTTGAGCCTGGGTGGCATTCCATAGGGTGATCTCACGGGTCCTCCGAGAACCCCTAGGGCAAGCACTGGTTTCTCCAGGTGCCCCAACCATTCCACCTAGAGTTATGTTAATGTTGCCACCTTAAGGTTGACCAAACATTATTATTTCTCTCTCAGAGCTTGCATGAATCTCACATACCCCCGTCTACAAAAGCACGACTAAGCAAAACTAACTTAACAAACAACGATAATTCTCGGGGTGTTGTCAAGGGTGATAGGTTCCTACCTCAATGAACTACAAATCATAACCACAATCTCAATTCCTACTCATGCAAATATTGGGTGGAACTAATGCATAGTAAAAACTGGGTAATAAAGTATGATCAAAGTGTGAACTTGCCTTGTTGACGATCATTGGACTCTAGGGATTGGTAATACTTAGCCTCGCACTCCGGACAATCTAGCATAATCAAATAATAACATACATAAACAAACAATCAAAGATCCAAAAAGAAAGCGAAGAAAACACTTGTGAAAAACTCCAAAAAAACCAAATAAAGCTTCTAGACATTGGCATATTTTTAAGAGTAGCAAAATTATGTGTTTTTGATCTTAACAGAAAGTACACGTCATAAGCTTCTATTTGCAAAAAGAATCAATTAAACCGGAGTTATAAAACGCAAGTTATGGCCTAACGAAGTTTATATACAAATCTGATAGAATTCAAATTTTACAAATTTCAAAAATATTTTTAGTTTGGTTCTCTAGATAGATGGGATTTTTGTGAAACCATAGGAAAAAATTATCAACTGAATTTGATTTGTAGATTTTAAGATATGCTAAAAGAAAAATCTGACATAAATCTGAAATTGGAATTTTACTAAAAAGAGTAAATATCGGCCAGAGACCAAGTGGCGCTCTCTAGTTAGCTGGAAGGTGTTTTCTATGAAGCGAAGAAGTGGACGACCGATCGGTATGGAAAATGGATCGTGGCGGCTAAAAAATAAGACCGCAAGCCAGTTCGATCTAAACCAAAGAAAACCGATCTAACTGAACCATTTTTTCTAACAGGAGTGAACAGAGGCGCATGTGACCTACAGAGAAGTACGAGCGTGGACGACGACGGTGGGGCAGAGGTTCCGGTGATCGTGGGCGGCGGCAAAAGTGTCTGGAGGATGCGGCGGAAAGTGGCTCGACCGGTGGTGATCTCGGTGATGATCGGCGACGACGGACGACGATGTAACGAAGTGGTGAAGCTTGGGCACTCTGTGTGCTCTGGTGAACACGGTGAGGTCGGGATGGCTTCTGTAGATGAAAAGAGGTCGCAAGATCATGTAAAAGAAAATCTCGCGATCAAGAGAAGTCGAACTACATAAGGAGGAGGCTCGGGATGGCTCGCCGGTGTGGGAAAATGGCGATGAACTGTAGTGGCTTTGGCGAGATTGGAACAACGAGTGCAAGCGATTGGGGTGGATTTGGCGAGGGGTTCCAAGGGGAATTGGTCGAGAGGGGTCATGCGTATTTATAGGACATAAAAGCTTGGGAGGGGGTTGACTCAGAAGGTGAAATCCCGAGTACAAATGAACTCGGGTGCGTGGCGTGAACGAGCAGGGCTCTACCCTGTTCGTGGGGAAGAAGGTACGCGGGGCCTAGTGCTAGGGTGAGATAGGTAACGAGAGAGAGAGAGAGGGAGAGAGAGATTGGGCGAGCGAGGGGTGCGGTGGGGCAATTGGCACATGGAGTCTTGCACGCGGGGAAGTGGCGGGTGGGCCGGCTGGTGCGTGCTGGCCTGGCCGGCCGGACCTCCTTTTTTTAAAAACAAAACTCGTTTTCTATATTTTTTACACAAACATTAGAACACCAAAAAGGCAAACAAAAAATTATAAAAATCCCAGAAAAATTCACATAATTATATGGTCTTATATATTACATTGTGAACTTTTATCTGGCCTAAAATGCAATTTTTTAAAAAAAAATTAGACATTTTTGCTATGCCAATAAAATTTGTATCAAAATAATTTGCAAATAAAACCAAATAAACAAATTTTGATTTCAAATTCAATTTCCAATATTTCCCTTATGTTTTTGAAGAAGTCCTTTTATCTTCTCTCTTTATTTTACTTTTTTGAAATAATGGAAGTGAATTTTGGATGAAACCAAATTTGATCCGAATTCCAAATTTTGAAATTCCAAAAATGGATTTAGGGAAACTTCCAACTCTCTTTTTTTGTCCTTGAGTTTCTCGAAGTCTCTTGGATCTGATTCAAATGAAAACCAGTGGAGGCAAAAATGCATAAATCATGGACGCATATGAATGATCTATTTATAAACATCCAAATTGAAAATTGGGATATTACATGAAGTTGTGTAGTTCTTCATGGATGGCATTTACCCAATCCGGGTCTTTGAGGGCTTCTTCCACCTTCATAGGTTCAATACTAGAGATAAATGAGTAATGCTCACAAAAGTTAGCTAATCTAGTTTTAGAGTGAGTGATTCTCTTGGATTTGATGTTGCCAAGGATTTGATCAACGGGATGAATCTTGTCGATTCTTGCTCTAACTTGAGGTAGATTTTTCTTGGGTTGTAGTGGAACTTCCTCATCTTCTTCTTCTTCCTCATTGTTGCTGACATTGTCATTCTCTTGAGGTGCTAGAGAGGGAGTTTGAGGTGGATCTTCTTGTTGTACTTCCTCGTTTTCTTCATCTTGGCATGTACCACTTGTGGATGCCTCCATGTCATTTTGCGGTTCATCTTAACGTGAAGTAGGGCTTCCACTTGAATAGATTAAGTACTCTCCTACACCTCCACAGGGCGAATATTGCCAATAGTCACGTCTTGAATTGCTTCCGAAGGCTCTTTGTCTCCTACATCAATTGGCAATTTCTCGACTTGCGAGCCGTTAGTCTCATCAAACTTCACATCTACCATCTCTTCAATTTTTCATTTGAAGTTATTGTAGACATGGTAAGTGTGAGGGTTTGATCCGTAACCAAGGAGAAAACCTTCATGTGATTTGGAGGGAAATATTCAATGATGATGTTTATCAAGAATGCGACCCATAGCGATACTCGAAAGTATCAAACTTAGGGTTTATTACCGGTGAGTACTCGTATGCCATTTTACCGAGAAACTTGTGAAGGTAAAGCCTATTGATGGCATGGCAAGCCATCTCAACCACTTCTGCTCAAAAGTGTTTTGTCATCCTACACTCATCTAGCATCGTTCTTGCCATCTCGGTAAGGGTCCGATTCTTCCTCTCACCAACCCCATTTTTTGAGGTGTGTACATGGCCGAGAACTCATGTGAGACACCTTAATCGTCAAGATAGGTGTCCACATTTGTGTTCTTGAACTTCATTTCGTTGTCACTCCGAACCTTCTTAATCTTCACCTCAAACTGATTTTGGGCCTTTCTTGCGAAGTTCTTGATTGAACCCGCGGTTTGTCATTAAGAAAGAACACCCATGTAAATATGAAAAAAAATCATCAAATATGACTAAACCGAAAGAGTTAACACTAAGATTCTTGTAGGCATTAGGACCAAAAAGACCCTATGAAGTAGCTCATGTGGTCTCCTCGTAGTCATGATGTTCTTTATGGGATGACTTCCTCCAACTTGTTTTCCTGCCTAACAAGCACTACAAAGTCAATCTTTGTCAAAGATATCATCTTTAACACCAAGAATATGATCTATTTTAATAAGCTTATCAAGATTTAGCATACAAACATGTCCTGGCCTTCTATGCCATAACCAACCATTAGAAGATTTTGCAATAAGACATGTGTGAGGTTGGAATCTTTTAGTGAAATCAACAATGTATAGATCACCTCTACGTATGCCGGTAAAGACCATGTTATGATTGTCTCGACGAAACACTTGGCAGACTACTTTGGTAAATAGAACATTGAAACCAAAATCGGCAAGTCTAGATACAGAAAGAAGATTGTAACCAAGGGATTCAACAAGCATGACATTTTTAATGGAGCTATCATGGGATATGATCACCTTACCAAGGACGAGTACCTTACCCTTTGAGTTGTCTCCAAAAATCACATACTTGCCTGGACCATCATTGTTTGCAAGCTCACAGAACATGTCTTTGTCTCTAGTCATGTGAGCGATGCATCAACTATCAAGAATCCATTATTTTCCTCCGGATGTGTAATCTCGAAGATTTGCCATGATATTAAGATTCCTCATATTCTTCATCAAATTCATCACTCTCATCATAGTAGCCATGTCCATCAATGTCATCATCACTAAGGGCATGTTCACCATCATCACCTAAGGCATTGAACTTGTTATTTCATGGTCATGACATTTCCATGAGAATGAATTCGAATAGCTTATAAGCTAATGTTTTTGATAGTTCTAACCTGCTTTAGCACACATAAGATCTCTAATCTCGAAAAGACATTTATTAAAGTTTGGATTATTAGGCTTCATCTTATTAAAAGCAATAGTCTTGTGAAGAATCTCAGCAAGATTCTTTAGAGAGTAATTTGATATCGCTCTTCCAAGTCTTCCCACAAGGTATAGGCACATCCAAACTTTTGCATATATCCAAGAACAAGTTCTAGTAATCCTCTAACAATAAGATTGACGGTTCTAAGATTACAAAGCATGTCAAGTTCTTCCTCAGGAGTAGGGTGCAAGGGATCAATAGGAGGCACATATGGACTATAATTTTCCCAGTCATACGCACTTTGACCAACTCCAAAATTAAAAACAAATTTTTTCTCATCCTTATAATCATTATGAATTTTGAAAATGTTTCCTATGTGTTGTGCTGAAGTTAATTTGTACTCTTTTCTTCCAGTAATTGTATATCGTCATGTTATCAACATTCTCCACAAGTGAAGTTATGTTTTAATTCAAATCAATTGTTCTTCCCACGTCACATACTATCTTAATTTAGTGTTCAAAAATATTTTCATAAAAAATAATAATTTCTATCATCTTGCAACATACACTCTTGAAATACATATCAAATCACTTTTCTTTTTAGTCCATATATGCACATATTTTGATCCATCCTTTTATAGACAAATCTTTTTGAAATACAATTACACGAAATTCGATCATACATATGCTCTACGTCGAGCCACATACATTTATTATATCCTCAAATTTATACCCTTAAATAACAATTCATTTTATTATTTTTATTTTTTATAACTTTGTTATCTTTAGAGTTTAGGGTTTAAGGTTTATGGCTTATGGTTTAGGGCTTAGGGGTTAGGCTTTAGGGTTTAGGGATTAGGATTTATAGCCTAGGCTTAAGGTCTGTACGGTTTACTGTTTAGGGTTCATTAATCTAATATGTCCTTTAGGGCTTAGGTTTCAAGGTTAAGGTTTAGTTCTAGGGTTTAAATCGGTGAGATAGTAAATATCAGCAATAATCTTTAGTCCTTAGTGGTTAGAATGTTTAGATTACAATGTAGATGCAACCGTTGTTCCCTGTTTAGTGTTTTGTTTCAGAATTTACATTCACTTTCAGGGTTCTTATTTATTCCTGTACATTAAACTGTGGACTTGTTGTCAATAGTTATTGCTCGACATTCTTCTAAACACAAGCATCGTTGTTTTATAACTTTTCAACTTCACGTCAATTTAGTGGTGAACTTTCACTATAGTGGTGGTCCTATTTACAGTTTAAGTTTTTCAATACAACTTACTTAAGATTTAATTCGTGTCTCCGTAACCTAAATTGATGTTTTCTAAATGGAGAAATGTGCAATAACTGATTTTGTTCACAATGTTCTAAACCATAAACTTGCATTCTTCACAATGTTAATATCTCAAACAATATGTGAAATAATATTATTGTTTAAAAAACAACCGAATTTTAAAGACATAAAGATGATTAATAATACCAAATCAATATTGTACTATAATTCAATCTAGTCGAAACATTTGTTTATCAGAATTATTTCAACATGACTAAGTATGCATCTATACAAATAAATAAATAAATAAATAAATAAAAGAAGTATTACGTTCATCTTAAGTTTCATAACCCGTAACTTCTCCATAAACCTTCTAAACATAAAGTTTTGGTGACTCTATTTTTTTACATGTACTGACAGTTAGTATAGCTGCATTTAAGATCCAATTCATCATAATACAAATCTCAAACACAAAAGTTGTTCGATGATGAAAAATTAAAAAGTAACAAAGAACAACATCAACAACGAAATTTCCAAGCTGTACAAGAACGATAACAAAGCAAACTTCTTCAAAACTTTTTGAAGCAACATATTTGCTCGGGCATTCATATGTTTGAAGCACATCAATCCGTAAGGAAAGAAGATGATCTATGCCATTTAGATAAGAAAATCAAGTTTGCCAAAGAATTATGACCCTTTCCTATATACTACCACACATCACTACAAAAAAAGACACTTCCGTGATGATACGTGTTTGTCACAGTACGTCACGTTTTCTGTCATGCATGTACATCCATGAAAATTTTATGACAAAATCAAGATAGTCATACCCGTGCTGTCATAGAAGTGTTCCATGACATTACCAAAATTATCATCACGGAAGTGCCCACTTCCATGACAATAAACCGCGGGTCATAGAAGTGCTTTCGTCATGGGTGACCGACACATGGCATCCACCGTAACGGGTCGTCATTAAGCTATCGGGTCCGGTTTTGGATCTGATAACCCGTTAACAGCCCGGACCAATGAGGATTTTCCACATGTAAAATTGTCATTGGCCGGAGGAAACACGTGTTGGCTCACCGTTGGGACAGATGTCATCCATTCATTGGACAGGAGGCGCTTATGATACATCCACACGTGGCACGGCCCAACAAAGGCCCATATAGGTTAAAAAGGTCGTCCCAGTCAAAGGCACGTAGTACTTACTCAGGTACTAGTGGGCCAGCCCAATAATGGCATGTTTAATAAGGCCCATTTACGGCCCGAAGCCAGATCTGGCCCGTTAATTGTTCGCCGAATATTTGGGCCCAATTATTGCCCAGTGACTTTCGGACTGTTAGAGGCCCGATGTCGACATGGGCCCATTTCAGCCCGGTGTGTCTTTCGGCTTGGGAATGGCCCGTGCTGCCCATGGGCCATATATGGTCCAACGCTACATCCAGTCCACTAACGGCCCTCGATAAAGGTGGCAATAGTTCAGCCCAATGTGACTTTGGGCCTGTTAAAGGCCTGTCGTATAATTCGGCCCGTTGATGCCTGTACTAAGCTTTCAGCCTCTTAAAGGTCCATGATATCAATGGGCCAACTCAGGCCCGAAATATGTTTTAGCCTGGTAACGTCCTATCATATAACTGGGCCAAAAAAGGCCTGGTCTACCTTTCAGCCTGCTGAAGGCCCGTCGACGACTAGTGAAAATTGAGGCCTAACATGAATTCCGGCATGCTAAAGGCCCATGGTTTCTTCTGGGCTGTAACAGGCCACCAGAATATTCAGCCTGTTAATGGCCCAACGCTACATGGGCCAAACTAAGCACTGGGTCCACAAAAGGCCCAAATAAAATTTGGGCCGAATATAGGCCAGAGTAAGTTGTGGGCCTGGCGCAAAGTTTGAAGGCCCCAATGGCCATTCGAGCCCAAGAAAGATGCAGGCCGGCCCAATTGCGGCCCGCTAAAAACCAGGACCGTTAGAGGCGAATGTTTCGGCCCGGTCGACTACATCAGATTTTTTTTCAGATAGCGAATGATGGAAGTAACTAGTAGAAATTAAGAACAAACCTACTCTATGCAATAAAGAAATGATGGCATAGTAACTTAGAATAAACCTACACTATATAATAAAGCATTTATGGTATATTACATCCACCGGGCATCAAAGTTCGCCACGAGTGATCATAAAGCGCAACGAAGAAGAAGATTACAAAAATTGGGCACCATTGCAGCATAACAAAATAATACCGAACCGAGACCACTTCCAAGACAGTTCAAGAAAGGTTAGCCTTGCGTGGGAACTGCTGCGCAAGCTGCTGAGCAAGGCTGTGAGACCGGCCTAGCATGTCGGTCATAGCTTCCAGGTGTAGCTATTTAGCAATGAGGTTCTCATTGGTGTTCTCCGCAATCTTTCTTAGAGATAGGACTTCAAGTCGAAGTTTAGTTGCAGAATGCCTTTTTGCTAGAACTTGGGACTAAAGAAGTCAAACTAATTCAGACATCGAATTCTGTGAGCTTGTCTGACTGCTAGTCTCAAGTAACTGTGGAACTTACTATTGTTGCGAACATGCATTCTGATAGAAACAACAAACTAAACAGTAGTAAACGATAGGGAGTATGAGCAAATTAAACAACAGTTGAGGATAAAGGCTTTAGAAGGAATGACTTACATTAACAGTTAACACCAACTTTATAATGTCCTTCTCCATGTCAAGGGAAGGATAACTCAAGAATTTCAGCACAGAATCTTCTTCATAAGCATTGCCTGTACTCTACATTTTGTAGAGAGTAATTATAGATATGATAATACTGGAAGGGATAGAGGATAATGAAGATAAGATGCAGATTGATGCTACATAATCAACTACTAATCCCTGGAAGTACAAGCGTTACAGGACAAAATGTACTGACAAGAGAAATGGGCTACACTTCTGCACTGGCATTGTCTGTGTATTCAATTTTTTGGTAAGATTAAATATAGATCTGATATTTTTTTAGTAAATGGTGGGCGAGGGAGATAAGATGCAGAATGCTACACAATGAACCAATCCCTCTTTCCATAATACAGGAGTGTTTTGAACACTGGTGTACTGTACAAAACGTTCTTATATTATGGGACGGACGGAGTAGCTGTTAATATAAGTACAGTGATAGACAACATTCGGTCCTTACAAGATGATTGCGGAGCTAAACCTCTTCAAAAGCATTGGGTTGATTCTAAATTTATGTAAGAGTCCATACGGATCTTATAATGTCCACCAAATGGACGATAACGAGGCTAACATGTGCAGTGATGCTACATAATCAACCAGCTATGAAAGTAAGTATGGTCATACAGGGCAAGAGGTACTCACAAGAGCAATGTAATGTGCGGTATAGTTGCGAGATTTTGTGGTCCCTTGAGAATGAATGTTCTTCTGCTAACAGTTTTCGTACAAGTGAGACGTTAAGGCAAATGCAGAAATGTAGTTCAAATTGTGATGTGATATCATAGACAGTACCTTACGCTGTAGACAAGACCAATGTGTAACAAGATTATTTCAGTCACTGTCTGATAAATGTAGCACCGGAGACTTTACAGAAATTTCATTTAGAGGCTTGCCATCGAAGTGCGCTTGCCTCAAGTAGGAACGATACTTCATCAATAAGTGCTTGAAAAGTGCAACCAACCCTTGCTCGTCTTGACAATCCAGTTTGGTCCTCGCATGTTTAAAAGAATGAAATCTTGTGTCTTCTGTCAGCAGAAACATATGCAGTAATTACCATGAATAACATTAGTACATTACTTACGCGCAAGTTGCAGAGGAAGACTGGAAATTGTTTTGTGTCTGCGGTATAATCTTTCCATGAAGGAAAGATGCGCACAAAGTTCCTGACAACAATATAAGCTTCATCTTCTAAACTGCAAAGAAATGGAATAGGGGTCCTATTTGCTGCAATTGGGGCTCTCTCTGGTTCGAAAAGGGATTTGGCAACTGGATTTGGTGTACTCTTTGCTGGAATGGGGGGTTTTGTGTCGTAGAGCTGGTGCTATGTCAACTGGCATCATCATACTGTTTGCTGCAGTTGGGGTCTGCTGAGTTGGGGCATCAGAAATGACCAGTGTAGTAGGGCTAGAGTCTACAAGAGTTGGGGTGTTTTGTGGGTCAGGTGATATTGCAACTACACCTAATGGGCTATTTGATTTATCAGGTGTCACTACCTTTTCCAAATACTTTGCTCGTGCTCCTCCGCGATCAGCAATCGCCCTCTTCCTTTTGAATGTCTGATACACAAGAACCGCATTTGAATGGATAAATATGGTATGATGACAGATGGAATATGTACTGAAAATGGACAGGCAGGGCGTATTCACATACACGATGTGTACACTAAGCTAATGGCAGTGCAACAAAGAAGAAACAATGCAAAGCATCAGTTGCAAGATATGTGCGACCAATATAACCTTGGAAAGTTAGAGCAAGCACCTTGATGGGTGAATAAGATAGGGTATCTGCCTCTGACTCCTCCACTAGGGAGGTACATTGACTTAGGTCTCCCTCTAGCTCAGAATCACTGTTAGGATCATATTTTGAGCATGAATATGTAGGTGGAGAGCGTTTGGATTGCATTGCATCCAGTCTTGATTTCAGTCCCTTAACGCTAAGGTTGACAGCCATGACATTGTTATGTTTATTCTTTTCATGCGCGCAAGCTCATAATCATTATGAAGCTATTCAGAATCTAAGATTCATGAAAACATAAAAAGTACTCAGATTATCTATGGAATGCATTGCGGATTCAACTCGAAGAGTGTCTCCCTATAAACCCCTACATATGCAAAGTTCACCCCCCAACCGTGCTGACCAGACCACACATAGAAATACAAACCTCTTATGTCTCTATAATAGGCAGATACACATTTCAAAACTGAAGTAGGAACATTAGAATCATATCAAATTCGTATTTGAAGAAATAAACTAAGGAATTATCAGTGGCATAATGTTTAGCTTCAAGGGTGGAGTGCTGGTAGTGCGACACAAAGCAAGTAGGCAGATTGTATTCCATGTAAAAGATCGTAGTCTATGTAAAAGCTAGAAATGACACTTTCTTTCTATACAATGCAGTGCTCGTTGCCCAGAAGAGATCACACAGAGAAATACTATTCACTCATGTCTACGGTTCCAGTATTTTGAAACAGTGTGGTCCACCCTAAAAGAATATTGACAACAAATATGACAAGGCAAGCATAGATGTAGTGAATCAATCATTTACTTGTGAGCTTACTAGGACAGATATGCAGAATTGTAACTGCAGTAAGAGACCGTCCAAAATCCGAATCAAGAAGTTTGTCTAGCACTTATTGTTTGCAACTAATCGACATGGATAATTGGATATCATATCGAATGAGTAAGAAAGGCAAGTAAAATTGTGAACAAACCTAGCCTGCAGTAGTAATCTGGGTCAATGTCACTATGACCAACAATCCAATATGACTAGTGTCTGTTCCTAGGGCCACAATTTTGGAACCCTGTGAACTTTACAGGTACTAAAGATTACTGAAATACATCTGAACCATTAAGTGTAGGTAGCACTCAGCACACAACAAACCCTAATGACAGTCCTGCCTAATGAGTAATGAATCAATTAGAAAATGGGTGACGAGGAGTGGCTGCTGAGTGTTGAGGACGTATCTCGGGATAAATTGGGTTGGCTTAGTGGGTGCTGCACGCCTGAGCCCTGAATGGACTGGGAAGGTAGGCATGACGGCGCGCCCGGGCAGCGGTGACGCTGTTGGGCGAGCGGCTCTTGACCTCCTGTTAGTCTGGCGTCTCCTCCTAGAGTCATGTCGTTCGGGGACGGCAAGTTGCCGATGAGGCAGGCGGCTGGGGGCGAGTAGAGATCGGAAGCACACAGCAGAACAAAGGGGAATCAGGGCCTGGGCCGACCCAAAATCCCAGGGTAGGCCGCGGCCCATCGTGGGCACCCTGTAGAGATACACACCTGAGCGGTGAACATGCATTTTTGAAATTAAATTAGGAACATTTAGCTGGCCAATTAAATGACTTTGTTTTAATAATATCATATTCGTATTTGAACAAC